>NW_006408531.1:22145119-22152803 GCF_000296735.1 Chrysochloris asiatica
TGCACAAGAACACCCACACTTGCAGATAATATCCACTTGACCTGGCTTCAATGACTAGATGATCAGAGCTCAACCAGAAGAAGAAAGAAGAGGGAAAAAAGCATAATCTAATACAATTAGATGAACTTGACCTACACCTATGGATGCAGTAGCTCAAAAGAGGGAACAATCCTTACAGCAAGGATCATTCCCACCCCCTCCATACACAGAGTAGACAGGGATGGGCAACTTAGACATTGGCTACCCAAAATGGGGGGGCTACAAAGGCAAGAAGTGACTGGCTTACAAGCTTTCAAGAGGGAAGCTAGATTCATAGGGCATGGAGGAAAGTAGAATCTCCACTGAGTAGTATACAATCTGTCTAGGCAGGGCTGATGAAATGAAATCCGGATGGATCTCTTGTGATACAATAGTGAATAATTGTTATCTGGACTGCTTGTGAGGGATGGAATTATAAAGGTAGATGTATTTTAGCAAGGAAGGGAGTGATTATCTTTTCAGCCTAAGAGCGGAGGTCCCTGGGACCATCAAGGGAGAAGAGCAGAGAGCGGGACCCTACCCAGAGAAGCAGTGATGCCTGAGATGGAGGCAGAGACGATGACATGGAGAGACGGAGCTGTTGCGAACTTTAGACACAGAAAGAGGTAGAGGGGCTGTGTGCTGATGACCAGGGGGCATGCTTGTAGTATATACCCTTTGGATGGTTGATGATGCATGGAGGTGATTGGAACCATAGCAATGAAATGATATACTATAGGTTGAATGTAAAACGAATGTTCTCCCATATAAACTATCACATAATTCACAATAAAACATTAAGAAAAAAAAAAAAAAGTTCATCAAATTGTATCAGATTACTCTTTTTTTCCCTCTTCTTTCTATTGAGCTCTGATCATCAGCCATTGAAGACAGGTCAAATAGGTATTATTTCGACCATTTCTTTTTGATACAGTGACTCTGTGCACACCTTTCATCTTCTTTTGATGCTTCCTGCATCCTTCAGTATTTTGCCTATGTTGTTGTTGTTAAGTGCCGCTGAGTCGGTTCCAACTTATAGCAACCCTGTATGGGGTTTCTCAGGAATGGCTGGTGAGCTTGAACCACCAACCTCACAGTTCAAACCTACCTTGCAGTCCAGCACGTTAACCTACAGCGCTATCGCAACCCGAGGCTTAAACTTTTTCTTCAGTTCTTTCAGCTTAAGAAATATTGAGGAACATGCTCTACCCCTTTGTTTTACCTAACTCCAAGTCTTTGCACACTTCATTATATAATACTTTGTCTTCTTAAGCTGTCCTGTGAAATTTTCTGTTCAGTTCTTTAACTTCATCATTTCTTCCATTAACTTTAACTACTCAAAGGCAATTTTCAGAGTCTTTTCTGACATCCACTTAGGTCTTTTCTTTCTTTCTTTTTAATGACCTTTTGCTTTCTTCATGGATGATACTCTTGATGTCATCCCACAACTCTTCTGGTCTTCGGTCATTACTATCTAATGCAGCAAATCTGTTCTTGAGATGATCTCTAACTTTAGGTGAGATGTGGCGCTGTGGGATAATGTGCTAGACAGTTAAGTCAGTTTGAATTGCAAGGTCAGTGGTTCAAGCTCACCAGCCGCTCCTTGGAAATCCTATACATGGTTGTTATGAGTCAGCACTGACTCAACAGCACTTAACAACAACAACATACTCAAGTTCATATTTTGGCTCACATGAGTTTATTTTTTCTTCAGCTTCGGCCTAAACTTACATATGAGCAATTGATAGTCTGTGCCACAGCTGGCCCTGGCCTTGTTTTTGCTGATGATAGTGTGCTTCTCCACTCTCTCTTTCCACAGATGTAGTTGATTTGATTATTGTGTTTTAATTTGGTGAGGTCCATTTGTTTGGTGGTTATGTGTCATGGAGTCAGTTCCAACTCATAGCGACCCTGTACAGGGTTTCCGAGGCTGTAAATCTTTACGGGAGCAGAAAGCCTCATCTTTCTCCCGCGGAACAGCTGGTAGTTTCGAACTGCTGACCTTGACGTTTGCAGCCCGATTCGTAACCACTACTCTACCAGAGCACCTTAGTCACTGTTTATATTGTTGCAAAAAAGTGTTTGCAATGAATAGGCAGGTCACTGGCCTTGCAAAATTTCTATCATTTCTATCACTGGCCTTGCAAAAATTCTATCATTCGATCTCCAGTGTCATTACTATCAACAAGGTCAGATCCTGGTGTGGCGCCGTGGGCTAATGCACTGGACTGCAAAGCCGTTTGAACCACAAGGTTGGTGGTTCAAGCTCACCAGATGCTCCTTGGAAACCCTATACAGGGTCGTTATGGGTCGGAACCAATTCAATGGCACTTAAAAGCAATTCTTACTTTGCAACTACTAATCCTTCCTTTAAGGAGCTCAGGTAGCGTAGTGGTTACGAATTTCAGGCTGCTAACCTCAAGATTGGTAGTTCGAAACAACCAGCCATTCCACAGAAGAAAGATGAGGTTTCCTGATCCCATAAAGATTGACAGCCTAGGAAACCCAATGCAGGGTCACTATAAGTCAGAACCGACTCCATGGTACTTAACAACAACAACCATCCTTCTTTTATTTTCAACTTTTGCATTTCTATCACTAGTAATATTATCAGTGTATCTTCATTTCATGTTTGATCAATTTCACATGGAAGAAGTTTTAGGATTCTTTAATTCCTTCATCATTTACTTTAGTAGCTGATGTGTAAACTTGAATAATAGTCATATTAGCTGTTGTTCCTTGTTGTTTGGTGCCCCTGAGTTGGTGCTGACTCATAGTGACCAAGTATAGGGTTTCCAAGGAGCAGCTGGTGGGATTGAACTACTGACCTCGTGGTTAGCTGTCCAATGCTACAGTGTCATACCAGGTCTCTGGTTTTCCTTATGGTGGTGGTGGTTGTGCGTCACTGAGTCAGTTCTGACTCATAGTGACCCTGTATTGAGTTTATGAGGCTATAAATCTTTATAGGAGCAGAAAAGTCTCATGTTTGTCCAGTGGAGCAGATGGTAGATTCAAACTGCTGACCTTGTAGTTAACAGCTCAGCTTTTAATCCACTTCACTACCAGTTTTCTTGTAGGTATATGGATATTATCCTAGCACAGGGAACATTTTATGTAAAGATAGGACTGGACATGTTCTTTTTGACAATGAATACGACACCATTCCTCCCTCTTAAATTTGTCATTCCCAGCCTAATGGGATATATGGTTGTCTGATTCAAAATAGTCACTATCTGTCCATAGAGCTTTCCAGGCTGTAAATCTTTATGGAATCAGACTTCTACATCTTTCGCTCTAGGAGCAGCTAGTGGGTTCGACTACCAAACTTTCCGTTAGCAGCCGAGCACCTTCACCACTGCACTAATAGAGCTCCAGACTTAGCTACATCTGGATAAACGTTGAAAACTGTGATAATCAACAAATTACTTACTTCTCTGTTGTGGTTTATTCAGAAAAAGAAAATAAAACTAATCCAAATTACTAGAGAGAAATGGACAAAATAGTTACTATCTGAAATGGAATGTAAGAATACATGGAATGAATGTAAGGTACATTCAGTACCTCCACAGACTTCTTACACTTTGTTCATTGTTGTTGTTAAGTGCTATCCAGTGGATTCTGTATATGCAAAGTAGACAGTTCAAGTTCTCCTTAGAAACTCTAAACAGGGTCATGATGAGTCAGAACCAACTCGACAGCACTTAACAACAACACAGGGTTTCTAAGGAGTGCCTGGTGGGTTTGAACTGCTGACTTTGCAGTTAGCAGTCCAGAGCTTATCCTACAACGCCACACCAGGATTAAGACCCAGATGTGCTAGCAACATCCTGAATTATAAATCACATACAACCAGGAACTGGAGTGGGACTCCTTTCTCCTTAACAATCTCCTGAAAACCCAATCAATTCATATACAACACAGGGGCCACATAACATCCTTTTGGGCAACAGCTAGGGTCTTAACCCCTCAAAAATTAAAAATTCTAAACACAATGGTCCATAATAACAAACTAAAAGACGCTATAACAAAAAGGCACTGCTTTCAGATGCTGCACCAAAACATTTTTTTGTTGTTTGGTGGTCTAGAGTTGGTTCTGACTCACAGAGATCCTGTATACGGTTTCCCGAGAGTGGCTGGTGAGTTTGAACCACCAACCCTGCAATTCAAACGGACCTTGTGGTCCAGTGCTTATCCTACAGCACACCAGGGCTCCTTATCACTAGTATTACTGCATTATTTTGTTAAAGATGTTTTGTGTACCTGGAAGTTTAAAAAAAATTTTTATACAAAGAAAGGTACACTATATACTAGGATTAGCATCTGACTAAATACGAACCATGTAACTGTTTGAACTATATAACTGTTCCGATTTGCATATAAATTCTAGTTACAAACAGATTTAGGCAGAGAACTCATTTGTAATCCGGAACTGGCTGTGTATAATGGGGTGTTTGCACAACATTCAAATCACATATCCTATTTCACAAAATGGATGTTGTTGTTGTTGTTGTTAAGTGCCATCGAGTCGGGTCCGACCCATAGCGACCCTGTACAGGGTTTCCGAGGGTGTAAATCTTTACGGGAGTAGAAAGCCTCATCTTTCTCCCGCGGAGCAGCTGGTAGTTTCAAACCGCTGACCTTAAGGTTCGCAGCCCGATTCGTAACCACTACGCTACCAGAGATAGTAGACATTAAGTGAAACATGACTATCTGCACTTGTCCACAAGGTACTAATCAATCTATTCTCATAAGAATTGTAAAAAATTTTACACGCGTGAGGCGCTGTGGGCCAATGTGCTGGACGGCAAAGTCAATTAGAACCCCAAAGTTGGCAGTTCAAGCTCATCAGTTTCTCCTCTGAAACCCTACACAGACAGGGTAGCTATGGGTCGGAACCAACTCAACGGTACTTAACCACAACAACAAAAACATTTTTATGCTTTTTATACTTTAAAAGTCTTAGCAATGCGTCTTTTTCTTCATTGGTTTTTGGTTCCTTTCACCAAACTCCAGCCCCTAGCTCACTCTACTTGCAAGGTAAATATAGACTGACGCAAGGTAAATATAGAGTTGGCGCCAATTTAAAGAGGTCGATTTCAAAGCTAAACTAGAACCCTAAATGCAATAGAGTGGGGGTTCAGGTAAGAGATTTCTCAGGACTTTTGTTCAACACAAAAACATTATTGGAGTTGCCTGTGTGCAGGGACTTTATATATAGTAAGGATCAGAAAATTAGAAAAGGAGAAACAAAAGTGAAACTTGGGAGTGGTTTCACACCCCTTGCCTCCGGCCGTTAACAATACAGTCATAAAAACTAAAACGCTTAATTACATGCAGCATTGATCACACCTAGGGCTGCGTTCAGTTTCTCGGTGCTACAACGGGTCCTGGTAAGAGCGAGGGGAAAGGAGGCTCGGAACCCGCCAGCACCCCGCTCCACTAAGAGTCAGGGATCGGGTTCCAAACGCTGGAGGCGCTGGCGAGAAGCGAGGCCGAGCTCTCTCCGCGACTCCACGACTCCGTGGCTCCTCTAGCACCACCCCGACCCGCTCCGCAGTCTGTCTCACCCGCTCCGGGGCGCTCCATCGTGGCGGCGCGAGCGAGCAGCGGCTCTCCGCTGGTGGCTGCGGGCCAAATCAGAGGCCAGGGACTGGACGCGAGGCGGAGGCCAGGGCGGAGCGCGAGGACCGAGGGCGGTGCGCGAGGGCGGAGCGGGAGACGGGCGGGGACGCGGGCCTCGGCGGCCAGGCCTGTGCAAGTGCGGAGCGAGGGGAACCGCACTCCCCACAGTGGCAGCAGCTGTAGGCACCGCATACCCAAGCGGAGCACCGAGGCCCAGTTCCCCTCTGCGCCCTGTGCGCTCCGAGAACGAGGCGGAAGGGGCCGACCCCGAGTCGCTGGAGGTACCCGGATTCGGGCGAGCGACGCCGGGGAGGGCGGGAGCGCAGCCCGCGAGCTCGGCGCCCCTCCCGAGTGTACCGAGAGTACCAAGGCTGCCTTCCCTCCCAAGCCAGAGCGGCCTCCTGCGGCCTTTGGCAACTCTCAGTTATTTCCTGTGGCGCGGCCTTTCCCGTCCCACACTTAGAGGGACGAGATTGGGACGCAGCTAAAAGCATTCCATGGCCAGGGTCTCCTGAGGATCCCTTTGGTTTTTTTTTGCAGAGTTTTGAAAACACAGAGTGCCGATTACAAACTATTTGGAAACAGCGAGATGTACAAGAAGACCTTCACTTTACTTCTGAATAATGAGATATTTCATTTGCTTTACTTTAAAAAAAAAAAAAAAAAAAAAGCCAATTGTGGAGATGGCTATATGGATTTTGAACAATAGTTTTATGTCTAGAGATTAAATGGAAGCCAGCCAACTACTTGATTTTGCAGAGTCAAGCACTAAATTGAAAAATAAACTGGGAGGAAAGGCCATTTACTTAATTTTTAAAACGACAACAAAACTTTTAACCTTGGACAGTTAAAATTAGTGTAAGTGCAAAGAAATTATGCCACAAGAAAATCTAGTCCTTGCAAATAACACTTAACTTGAATGCATCTAAAATGGCAAAAAGACACAATCACAACAGTTGCCGTAAAGACCATATACTAAATGTCATAACGTTTGTTATTCTGATTTTAAATCAATTCTGGAAGGTTGGGTTTCCAAAAGCCTAGCAATTACAGACTGATAGGAACAAGTTCCCCTAATTTTTATTTAATGCCTATTACGTAGTGGTTACGAATCGGGCTGCTAACCTCAAGGTCGGCAGTTCGAAACTACCAGTGGTTCCGCCGGAGAAAGATGAGGCTTTCTGCTCCCGTAAAGATTTGCAGCCTCGGAAACCCTGTGCAGGGTCACTATGAGTCGGAACCGACTCCACAGTACTTAACAACAATAACAACATAGTGGTTCCGAACCTCAAGGTCAGCAGTTCGAAACACCAGATGTTCCGCGAGAGAAAGATGAGACTTTCTGCTCCGGAATCCCCTACAAACTACCACCACAACAATAATTACCTAATAGCAAAGAAATTAGCATAAGTAACTGCAAAAAGTAGTAAACTACAAACTAAAAATGGAATCCATAGCTGTAAATTTCATTCTCTACCTAAGATGAGATATTTGCCCATTCGTATTATGAATATAGAGATTTACCTAAGACTTATCATCTAAAGGTATGTTAGAATTACCCAAGGTCAGAAAATGAGGTTCTTCACAGAACTTCTTTGAAAAAACGTAAAAGGAAAAAGGTGACCATTGGACATCTTATTGTAACAAAAGACAAAAAACAAAAACACAGAATTTCATTTGAAATAGCTGTCTTCTAGCAAAGACAATTTTAGCATCAAAAAAGAATTATCTTTAATTATTGTAAAATATTATATACATAAAATCCATCATCCCATAACGATATTCATAAAGAGAAAGATTTTAAAAATTGAAGGACCACCATTGGAAGTGACTATTACAATCAATCCTTTAAATACTTACTGATGAAAATCAAAGACTACAGCCTTCAGTGTGAATTACAACTCAATGTAAAGAAGATGAAAATCCTTACAACTAGACCAATAAATGTTGTTGTCAGGTGCCATCGAGTCGGAACCGACTCATAGCGACCCCATGCACAGCAGAACGAAACAATGCCCGATCCTGGGCCAACCTCACCACCGCT
>NW_006408531.1:22154333-22158595 GCF_000296735.1 Chrysochloris asiatica
AGAAGATTGAAGTTGTCAAAGACTTCATTTCACTTGTATCCATATTCAACATTCATAGAAGCAGCAATCAAGAAATCAAATGACATATTGCATAAGACAAATTGGCTGCAGAAGACCTCTTTAAAATGTTAAAGACCAAAGACCTCTTTAAGGGCTGAGTTGTACCTGATTCAAGTAATGGTATTTTCAATCACTTCATATGCATGAGAAAGTTGAACAATAAATAAGGAAGACTGTAGAAAAATCCATGCATTTGAATTATGCTGGAAAGAATATTGAAACTACCATGGACTACCAGAAGAACAAAGAAATATGTGTTGGAAGAAGTACAACCAGCATGTTCCTCAGAAACAAGGAAGCTGAGACATCATCTCGCATACTTTGAACATATTACCAGGAAGGACCAGTCCCTAGAGAAGGACATCATGCTTGGTAAAATGGAGAGTCAGCAAAAAAGAGGAAGACCTTCAAGATGGACTAACGCAGTGGCAGCAGCAATGGGCTCAAACATAACAACATTTGTGAACATGGCACAGGACTAGACAGTGTTTTGCTCTGTTGTACACAGGGTCGCTCTCAATCAGAACTGACTCGACACACCTAACAACAAGAACAAGCAGTCATCCTGCATTTTTAAGAGTTGTGGTAGTTGATGAAGAAAAGCTGGTTTTTATAGAAGACATAAAAGAATAAGAAAATCACCATTTTGTCACCAGCAATTGAGATGATCAATGTATGTTCAAATAATTAGGTGAAACGTTAATGGCAAACACTATACCATATTTATAAGTTGCCCAAATTTTATCCCCTAAAGTCCTAGTGTGGTACTGTAGGATAAGCGCTAGTCTACAAGATTGGTTTGAACTCCAAGGCTGCTCCTCAGAAAACCTATACAGGGTTACTATGAGTCAGAAGCCACTCAGAGGCACTTAACAACAACAACTACAAAGTTGTTGCTAATTGCAGAGAGGAGAATGTATCTTTCATTAGTGGTAGTTGCCTTTGAGTCTGTTCCAATTCAGAGTGACCGAGCCTGGCCCTGTACCATCCCCACAATTGTTATGTGTAAGCCCAATTCTTCTCCTTGAGGTGTTTCCTCTTTTTCACTGACCCTCTACCAAACATGATGTCCTTTTCCAGGGAGTGGTCTTTCCTGATAACATGTCCAAAGTACATGAAACGAAGTCTCGCCATCCTAGATTCTAAGAAGCTTTCTGTCTGTCATCCCCCAAGACAAATTTGTTAGTTCTTCTACCAGTCTATCTGTTGTTGTTTAGGGCTGTCGAGTGGGTTCCAACTCACAGCAACCCTGTCTGTATAGGATTTCTGAGGAGTGACTGGTGAGCTTGAACCACCGACTTTGCAGTTCTAACTGACTTTGCAGTCCAGTGGATTATTATTCTCCAACATTTTCAAATGCATCACTTCTCTTCTGTCTTCCTTATTCACTCCCTGTCTAGCTTTCACATGCATATGAGGCAAATGAAAATACCATGGTTTGGATCAAGCCCATCTTAGTTCTCTTTCTCTATTTATCATGATGTTATTTATTGATCCCATTGTAAGGATATTTCTTTTCTTTACGTTGAATTGTTATCCATCTTTCATCTTCATCAGCAGTGCCTCAAGTCCTCTTGACTTTCAGTAAGCAAGATTGTGTTATCTGTTTATCACAGATTGCTAATGAGCCTTCCTCCAATCTTGATGCTCCATTCTTCCTCGTATAGTTTACCTTCTCAGATTATTTCCTCAGCATACAGCTTGAATAAGTAAAGCGAAAAGATACAATGCTGACACACATCTTTCCTGATTAGACACCATATAGTGTCTCTTTGTTCTAATAACTTGTCTCTTGTTCTATGTACAGGTTCCATATGAGCACGATTAAGTGATCTGAAATTCCCATTCTTCACAATTTTCTCCATAGTTTGTTATGATGCAAACAGTCAAATACCTTTGCATAGTCAATAAAACACAAGTATATATCGTTCTGGTATTCTTTGCTTTCAGCCAAGATCCATCTGATGTCAGCAATGGTACCCCTCATTCCATGTCCTCTTTTAAGTCAGACCTGAGTTTCTGCAAACTCCCTGTTAATGTACTGCCGCAACTATTGCTTACTTTTCGTTACTTTCAGCAAAATTCTACTTGCATGTGGTATTAATGATATTATTTGATAATTTCCACATTCTATAGAGTCACCTTTCCTTGGAATGGGCACAAATATGCATCTCTTCCAGTTGATTGGCCAGGTACTGTCTTTCAAAAATTCCTGCCAATGACTAGATGATCGGCGCTCAACCAGGAGAGGAAAGAAGAGGGGAAAAAAAAAAAAAAAAGAGTGAGCTGATGCAGTCTGATGAACTTGACTTATACCTATGGAGCAGCAACTCAAAAGAGGGAACAAATCCTCACAGCAAGAAACATTCACACACCCCAACACACACAGAGTGAACGGAGAAGGGCAGCTTGGACATTGGATACTCAAATGGGGAAGGAGGGACTACAAAGGCAAGAAGAGACTGACTTACAAGCTTTCAAGAGGGAACCTGGTGCTAGGGAGCATGGCGGAAGGCAGAATCTCCAGTAGGTACTATTCAATCTGTCTGGGCAGAGCTGATGAAAGGAGATACAGATGGGTAACTCATGATACTGTAGTGAATAATGCTTATCAGGACGGACTATGAGGATTGGAAATGCAAAGGTAGAAGTTTTGTAACAAGGAAGGGAGTGATTAATTCTCGAGGCTAGGAGCGGAGGCCTCTGGGACCATCAACGGAGAAGAGCCCAGAGCGGGACCCTACCCAGGGAAACAGAGATGCCTGAGATAGAGGCAGAGATGATGACGTGGAGCGAGGAAGCGACTGGGGACTTTGAACCCAGAGAGGGAAAAGGACTGTGGGACAAAAACTGGGGGGGGAGGGGGAAGTGTAGGGGGCAGATTTCTGGGATATACCCTTTGGGTGGTTGATGATGCAGGGAGGGGATTGGAACCATGGCAATGAGATGATATAAGATGGAATGAATGTAAAACTAAAGTTCTCCCATGTAAACTATCATATAATTCACAATAAAACATTAAATATATATATATATGATTAAAGAAATTCAAACAATATTGGTATACAAGGGGCCTTCCAAAGGTTCATGGAAAAAAGAATTAAAAAGCTAATAGAATTTTGGGAAAAAAAAAAAAAATTCTTGCCAAATGCTAGTGAGTACTTTCAGTACTGTATCAGTTTGTTGAAACATTTCCATAAGTATTCCATCGTTTTCTAGAGCCTGCCTTCTTTTTTATTAATGCAGCTTGGAATACTTCCTTCAATTCCGTTGATTTTTTTATCTTAAAATGGTTGGACGTTGACCAATTCTTAATGAGTCAGTGTATTTCTTCCAATGTCTTTTGATGCTTCCCGAATCATTCAATGTTTTGCCCATGTTATTGTTGTTAAGCACCATTGAGTTGGTTCTGACTCATAGTGACCCTGCATAGGGTTTCCAAGGAGCAGCTGGTAAGCTTGAACCGCCGACCTTGCAGTCCAGCACATTAACCCACAGTGCCACACTAGGACTCCGAGATGTAGAATACGACTTAATTTTTTGCTTGAGTTCTTTTAGCTTGAGTGGGTTATTCTCTTGGTTTTCTAACTCCAGGTGTTTGTACATTCCATTATAACACTTTACTTTGTCTTCTTTAGCCACCCTTTGAATTTTTTTGTTCATTTACGTCATTTCTTTTGGTTGCTTTAGCTTCTCTATGTTCAAGAGCAAGTTGCAGTCTCTCCTGACATTCACTTTAGTCTTTCCTGTCAAATGACTTTTGACTTTCTTCATGTGTGATTTTTTTTTTTAATGTCATCCCACAGTTCTTCTGGTGTTTGGTGATTAGTGTAGAAATTAATGCATCAAATGTATTCTTGAGATGGTGTCTAAATTCAGGTAGGATATTGTTGTTGTTGTTGTTGTTAGGTAGCATTGAATTGGTTCAGACTTATAACAACTCTGTATAAGGTTTCTGAGTAGCAGATGGTGAATTTGAACTACCTACCTTACACTTCAAATCAACCTTGAGGTCCAGTGTATATCCTACAGTGCCACTCAAGGATATACTCAATGTCATATTTTAGCCCTAGTAGACTTGTTTGAATTTTCTTCAGCTTCAGCCTGAACTTACATATAAGCAATTGTACAGTCACCACCCCCTTTTTTTTGTTGTTGTTCATCTCTTTTATGTCATTTCTTTCAGAATTGTAAGAATTGGC
>NW_006408531.1:22159778-22190030 GCF_000296735.1 Chrysochloris asiatica
CAAGACGGCTAAGCTTTGTCTCTCATACTTTGGACATATTGTCAGGAGGGAACAGTCGCTGGAGAAGGATGTCATGCTGGGTAAGATAGAGGGTCAGAGAAAAAGAGGAAGACACCCAACGAGATGGACTGACCAGGTGGCATCATTGATGCTGTCAAGTGTGGCAGCAGTAGTGAGGTTGGCCCAGGATTGGACATTGTTTAGTTCTGCTGTGCATGGGGTCGCTATGAGTTGGTTCCAACTCAATGGCACTTGACAACAACAAGAGTCGGCCCCTGGCCTTTTTTGACTGATAATATAGAGCTTCTCTATTGCCTCTTCTCACAGATGGAGTCAATCTGATTCCTATGCATTCTATCTGGACAGATCCATGTGTATAGTCACTGTTTATGTTGTTGAAAATGGTATTTGCAATAAAGAAGTTAATGGTCTTACAAAATTCTATCACGTGATTTGTATCAAGTGTAATAAATCTGGTAGTCATATGATCACATTTAGACTTAGTAATGGTGGGACAATCTGTGCTTCATATGAAGAAAGTCACACATCTATGATGTGTTCTCCAGTTGGAACGGACTCAAAATATGACTGGGAAGGAGATGCCTCCTCAATGTAGAGTTGACCTTAATGACAATGTAGAATTGACCCTGGAGCAAAACGTTCAAGGCTTTCATTTGCTGATGGAATACAACTCCAGATGAGAAGAACTAGCTTTAAGTATTCACTAATAATCAGAATGTGGAATGTATAAAGTATGAATCTAGGGAAATTGAAAATCACAAAAAATGAAATGGAAGACATAAAAATTGATTTCCTAGCTCTTAGTGTACTGAAATGGACTAATGGTGGACATTTTGGATCAGACAATCATATGGTTTACAATGCCAGGTATGATCATTTAAGAAGGAATGGCATGGCATTCATCCTCAAAAAGAGCATTTCAAGATCTATCTTGAAAGTACAATGCTGTCTGTGATAGTATAGTATTCATACACCTACAAAGAATACCAGTTATCACCACTATTATTCAAATTTACGCAGCAACCACTAAAGCTAGTGATGATCAAATTGAAGAATTCTACCAATTTCTTTAGTCTGAAATTGACCATACATGCAATCAGAATACACTGGTAATTATTGGTGATTGGAGTGCTGTAGTTGGAAAGTATGGCCTTGGTGATAGAAATAATGTTGGAGAGCACATGATAGAATTTTGAAAGACCAATGACTTATTCATTGCAAATACCTTTTTTTCAACTACGTAAATGGCAACTATACACATAGACCTCACCAGATGGAATACACAGGAATCAAATTCACTGCATCTGTGGAAACAAACCATCAATTGCCCATATGCAAATTCAGGGTGAGGCTGAACACAATTAAAATATGTCCACCAGAGCAACAACAACAACAAAAAAATAGGACTTTGACTATATCCTACCTGAATTTAGAGATCACATCAAGAACAGATTTGGTGCATTGAAAAATAATGACAGAAGACAAAAAGAATTGTGGGATGCCATCAAAAACATTATACAGGAAGAAAGCAAAAGGTCATTTAAAAGACAGGAAAAAAGAAAAATAACAAAATGAATGTCAGAAAGAAACTTGCTCTTAAATGTTGAGAAGTTAAAATGACTGGAAGAAATGAAGTAAAAGAACAGAACAGAAAATTTAAAAGGATTGAGAAGACAACATAAAGTATTACAATGAAATGTATACATTGCAAAGACTTGACACTAGAAAACCACTCTCAGCATTTCTCAAGCTGAAAGAACTGAAGAAAAATATTCAAGTCTCAACTTTCAATATCAAATGATTTTATGTGCAGAATATTGAATGATACAGGAAGCCTCAAAAGAAGACAGAAGGAATACAGTCACTGAACCAAAAAGAATTGGTCGATACTTAACCATTTTAAGAGATGGTATGTGATCAAGAACCTATGGTAATGAAGGCTGCGCTGAAGGCATTAGCGAAAAACAAGCCTCCAAGCATTGATGAAATACAAATAGAAATGTTTCAAGAACCTGATGCAGTGCTAGAGGTACTCACTCGTCTGTGCCAAGAAATTTAGAAGACAGCTACCTGGCCAACAAATAGCAAAAGATCCATATATGTGCCCATCCGAAAAAAAGGTGACCAAACAGAATGCAGAAATCATGGAACAATATTATTAATATCACAAGCAAATAAAATTTTGCTAAAGGTAATTCAAAAAATATTGCAGCAGTACATTCTGGGAGCTGCCAGAAATTCAAGCCAGATTCAGAAAATCAGATGTATTCTGACTGAAAGCAAAGAATATCAGAAAGTTGTTTATTTTTGCTTTATTGACTACACAAAGGCATACAATTCTGTGGATCATAACAAACTATGGATGACATTGCAAAGAATGGGAATTTCAGAACACTTAATTGTGCTCATGAGGAACCTATACATAAACTAAGAGGTAGTAAAGGGGGATCCTGGGTGATTTAAGGTCAGGAAAGATTGTGGCAGGGTTGTATCATCTCACCATATTTATTCATTCTATATGCTGAACAAATTATCCGAGAAACTAGAATATATGAAGAAAAATGTGGCATCAGGATTAGAAGAAGTGTCATTAACAACCTTCGGTATATATCTAACACAACTTTGCTTGTTGAAAGCTAAGAGAACTTGAAATACTTACTGATGAAGAACAAAGACTACAACCTTCGGTATGGATTGAACCTCAATGTAAACTAACCGAAAATCCTAACAACTGGACCAAAAAATTACCATCATGATAATTGGGGGAAAGATGGAAGTTGTCAGCGGCTCCTTTTGCTTGGATCAACCATCAACACTCATGGAAACAACAGTCAAGAAATTAAAAGACACATTGCATTAGGCAAATCTGCTATAAAAGACCTCTTTAAAGTGCTCAAGAACAAAAGGCCAGTTTGAGGACTAAGATGCACCTGACCCAAGCATAGTATTTTCAATCACTTCATACGCATGAGAAAGCTGGACAATGAAGAAGAAAAACTGTAGAAGAACATTTGAATGCATTTGAAGTATGAGAAATATTGGGAGTACCTTGAATATTGAAAGACCCCCCCCCCCAGTAAGATGAAGTGATACAGTGGCAATAATAGTGAACTCAAACATAACAATTGTGAGGCTGACTCAGGACCAGGTAGTATGTAGTTCTGTTGTGAATAGGGTTGCTATGAGTCGGAATGGACTAGATGGCACCTAACACATTCCAAAGGACTTTTGGCAGCAGTTCAACAGGCCTCTCTTCCCAGGTGCCTCTGGGTGTGTTCAAACATCCAACCTATGGCTAGCTTAACTATTGTTAAGTGCTATCAAGTCAGTTCCAACTCATAGTGACCCTGAATAAGGTTTCCAGGACTGTAAATCTTTGCAGGAACAGAAAGTCTCATCTTTCACCCTCAAAGTAGCTTGTGTGCTCAAATTGCCAGCCTTGTAATTTGCAGTCCAGTGCTTATCCTACAAAGCCACCTTACTCCCCCCATAAATATTTCAGCCTTGGAAAACCTGTGAAGCAGCTCTCAGTTCTACAGAGTTGCTATGTCAGGACCAACTCAATGACCCACAACAACAATAAGAAGTATTCTTGCCAAAAATGGTTAACCTGAAACTGCTCAAAACTTTGTTTATTACATTGTTGCAGAATATCTTTCACTTATCAGCTACTGAACAAACTGGGAATGGAATGGGTCTCTAATAAGCATGTTTTCTTTCCCATCTCCAAAGCTGGCAGAATACTAGCCATTTTTCAGGTGTGATCCAGGGAGGTATGATCAAGACTTTAAATATAATTTCCAGCTTAGTAATATAGGAGCTAGAGAGAAAAGTAAAGGAGCTCTAGTAGTGTAGTGGTTACGAATCGGGCTGCGAACCGCAAGGTCAGCAGTTCGAAAATACCAGCTGTTCTGCAGAAGAAAAAGATGAGGCGTTCTGCTCCCGTGAAGATTTACAGCCTCAGAAACCTGGTACAGAGTCGCTATGAGGCGGAACCTACTCCACGGCACACAGCCACCACAGCCACCAGAGGGAAAAGTAAAACAACACCGTAAGGGAAATACTATGTACAAGAGAACAAAACCCTGCCTGGTCCTACACCACCCTCACAACTGTTGTGTTTGAGTCCAATTGTTGCAACCACTGTGTCAATCCATCTCCTTGGGGGCCTTAGTCTTTTTCGCTGACCCTTTACTTTCCAAGTCTGATGTCCTTCTCCAAGGACTGGTCCCTCCTGATAATATGGCCAAAGTATGTAAGCTGAAGTCTCACCATCTTTACTTCTAAGGAGCACTCTGGCCATACTTCTTCCAAGAGAGAGACATTCTACTTGCCAACAAGTCAAGGTTGTGAAGGAAGAAAAGTGGAAGACTTATAAAAGAAACAATGCATAAATTGTGATTGTATCCTTTAAAAAAAAAAAAATCCATATTAACTACATATCTAACAGAAAAAAGCACTGCCTAGTCCAGCATCATTTTCATGATCATTCCTTTGTTTGAGCTCATTGTTGTATGGATTGTGTCGTCCCATTTCATTGAGGATTTCCCTCATTTTTGATGACCCTCCACTTTACCAATCATAATATCCTTTTCTAGTAATTGGGTTTTCCTAATGATATGTCCAAAGTAAATGAGTCAAAGTTCTTGCTTCTAAGGAGCATTCTGGTCTCATTTCTTCTGACTGAATTGAGGATCTAGCAAGAGGTCCCATGTATAGAAAGTTCCCTAAGCCAACAGCACACCCTTACTCTATTGGAAAGATCCAAGAGCAAGTTTCCCTGGCTGCCGATACCTCTCATTCCTGGCTACAGATGCTTCAAAGTTACCATCAAGTCAATTTCAATTCACATTGACCCAATGTGTGTCATCGTAGAAAAGTTTTCTATAGAGTTTTCAATGGCTGATTTTTCTGAACTAGATTACCAGGCCTTCTTTCTGGGGTACTTCTGGGTAGATTTGAACCTCCAAACTTGATGTAAACAGACAAGCATGTTAATGGTTTGCATCACTCAGGGACTTCCACTCATGTGAAAAACCAAAACTAACCCAGTTGCCACTGAGTCAATCACAGCTCATTGCCACACACTCTCTTCTACTGTTGGTAGATGCCATCAAGTTGATAGTGACTCATGGCAACCTCATACAAGTGGAACTGCTGCTCCTTGAAGAGACAAACACATTCCAAAGGGCTGTGACCTTTTGAAGCAGTTCCATAAGCCTGTCTTCCCAGGTGCCTCTGGGTGAGTTCAAGCATCCAACCTGTTAGTTATCGTAGCTGTTTGCACCACCAAGGGACTCCTCCTAACATATCTAACCCACTGCCATTCGAGTTGATGCCAACTTATAGGACCTCTGTAGGACAGACTGGATCAACCTCGTAATTAGGGTTTCCAAGGCTGTAAATCTTTTACAGAAGCAGACTGCCATATCTTTTCTATATGTCGCAGCTGGTGGATTTAAACCACTGACATTTTGGCTAGCAGTTGAGTGCTTAACCACTGCGCCACAAGGGTTCCTCAATGATCTTGTTCTCAAGTGCCTTTGAGTATGTTTCCAATCATAGTGACTGGTAGGTTTGAACCATCAACCTTGTGGTTAGCAGTCCAGTCCTTATCATACAGCGCTACATCATTTTTCTAATACCTCATGCTACCTAGATGCTACACATCTCTTGACCGTTCCATCTCTTGTAATATGCATCTACTTATTTTGCCCTTTAAGTGGAAGTCCCTGAGTGATGCAAACTGTTAACATTGTGAATTGAGTCAAGATTTACAGAGCAAATCCGTTTTCCATACAACAATTCATACACATTTGGTTTTATGTCAGGGGTTACAATCCCTATAGTGTAATATCCCATCATATGTCTGTCCATTTGCTGTACTTTGGTGGTTTGTGTGTTCTGTAATGCGTAAGTTATGTTACCAGCACTTGAAATACTAGCAGGGCCATCCATGGTGGACAGGCTTCAGCGAGCTACCAGATTAAGACTAGAAAGATGGAGAGGCAGACCACTTATGAATGTCTAGGCACTGAAAACTTCATGAATACCAGAAGAACTTGTCAGATACAGTTCCAGAAGATGAAAACATTATGAATAACACATGAATATTGTCAGATATAGAGCCTGGAGTAAAGCTTTAGGACCTTCATTTGCTGGTGGGACACAATCCAAAATGAGGAGAAATAGCTGCAAGCAACTGTTAATCATTGGAACATGGAATGTATGAAGTATGATTGACTAATCATATTTGTGCCCATTCCAAAGCAAGGTGACCCAACAGAATGGAGAAATGATCGAAACGTGTCATTAATATCACATGCAAGTAAAATTTTGCTGAAGATAATCCAAAAACAGCTGCAGCCTGATTTGACAGGGAGCTGCCAGATACTCAAGCTGATACAGAAGAGAATGTGGAACTAGGAATATCATTGCTGACACCAGATGGATCTTGGCTGAAAGCAGAAAATACCAAAAGGGTGTTTACCTGGGCTTTATTGAGTATGCAAAGGCTTTTGACCCTGTGGATCATGACAAGCTATAGATAGCATAACAAAATATGAATATTCCGGAACACTTAATTGTGCTCATGAGGAGCTTGTACATAAACCAAGAGGCAGTCATTCGAACAGAACAAGGGGACACTGACCAGTTTAAAATCAGGAAAGCTGTGTGTTAGGATTGTATTCTTTCACCATATTTATTATCTGTATGCTGAACAAATAATCCAAGAAACTGGATTATATGAAGAAGAAAGTGGCATCAGAGTTAGAGGTAGACTCATTAAAAACCTGTGATATGCAGATGATAAAACCTTGCGTGCTGAAAATGAAGCGGACTTAAATACTTGCTAATGAAGATCAAAGACCATAGCCTTCCGTATGGAGGGTTGGGAGCAACACATTAGGCACTTGATAGGTATTTGACCATTAGAAAAATTTCAGCATTGCTGTTAATTTATAAATACAACTGTAAGCAATTAGGAAATACCAAGTGAATAAAGATTTGAACTCATTGTCATGAAGGCTTTTGTAAAGCAGATGCCTTTTACATTATCTTCCTTCCTCTGCCGCTCGAGCAATTTGATATGATTTTTTTAAAAGTCATAAAATAAGCATTCTCCTTAACTGTCTCAAGAAAATAATACAGAAGGAAGAAAACAATCCTTATTTGCACAATGATATTTGTAAGGGCATTCTACTAGAGAGTCAAACCTAGCCAAAATGATCAAGATTTGGGAACTGATTAAAGAAATGATGATACATTAATAGAAAAAAAACACATTATAATAGAATGCAAAATATTCCATATTAAAATATCTTTTTGAAAACATTGGCACAAAACATGTCAATATATTATTTATTTATATATAGAAATTATGTAGACAAAGTGTTACTATACCACTCACTATAAAGTGATAGTGATTGGAAAAAGTCAAAGGGAGCTTTGCAGTTTTGTTGGTTGTAATGATTTTGGCTTTCTTTCACTGTAAAACTAGATCAATAGTCAAAGATACTCTTGGAGTTGAAAGCAAGCACTGTTTAGCCAAAGTGCCATCAGATGTTGGATATATTCAAATAGATGTCTATCAGTAAAGAAGAATTTTCCTGTGAAAGAGAATAAACTTCCTCCAATGCTGATTCTAGTTTTCTGTAGGTCTCTTAAATTCTACTTTTAATTACTTATATCTTCTTGTAACTCAAATATAAGGTATTTGTATTTATGAAAGTACTTGCACATTTGCAATGTCATGTTTCAGGGGCCCTGATGGCGCAGTAGTTTTGAGTTTGGTTTTGGTTTGGAATATAATGTACAACTTATGTTATTCAAATACATAAATGTAATTGTCAATGATACTCTTATGGAAATACAAATAAGATTAATCTTGCTAGTAAAGTCTTGTGTGATATCTGTTTTAAATATGAATTACACAATTTTTTAAATGAGGACTATTTATGCCAAGGGAATAATGTTGTTGTGTGTGATTGAAAGTAGATTCAAAGCAGATTGCTTCATCTTTTTTCCCTTGGAGTGATTGGTGCCGAACTTTTGATTAGCAGCCAAAAAGGTTAGCAGCCCAGCACTTAACCATTACGCCATCAGAGTTCCTCAAAGTAGTAATAGATTATATTAGTAGGGTACAGGTTCTATTTTGTAGCTGTTGTTAAGTGCTGTCGAGTCAGTTCTGACTCCTAGTGACCCTGTATAGGGTTTCCAAGGAGTGACTGGTGGGTTTGCACTACCAAACTGTGGTTAGCAGTCCAGTGCTGATCCATAGATTATACTGTTGTTGTTATGTTGTTATGTGCCGTGGAGTCAGTTCCTACTCATAGCGACCCTGTACAGGGTTTCCGAGGCTGTAAATCTTTATGGGAGCAGAAAGTCTCATCTTTCTTCCGCGTAAACAGCTTGTAGTTTCGAACTTCTGACCCTGAGGTTAGCAGCCCAATTCGTAACCAGTACGCTAGGATAGAAATGATCTGGTTCAGAAGATTTCACAGCTTTCCAAAGTCAGTCATCTCATTACTCTTTTGAGGAACCTGGTGGTACAGTGGTTAAGTGCTGAACTTCTAATATAATCTATGGAGCTCTGGGGTGGTGCTATAACATAAGCACTGGACTGTTAATCGAAAGGTTGGTGGTTCAAATCCACCAGCCACTCCTTGGAAACCCTGTACAGGGTCACTTTGAGTTAGAACTGACCCAAAGGCACTTAACTGTAATATGATCTATGGAGTCCTGGTATGGTGCTGTAGGATAAGTACTGGATTGCTAACTACAAGGTTGGTGGTTCAAACTCAATTGCTGCTCTTTGGAAACCCTATACAGGGTCGCTATGAGTCAGAACTGACTCAAAGATACCTGACAACAACATCAATATAATCTATGAGTATGGCACTATAGGATAAACACTGTACTTCTAACCACAAGGTCAACCATTCAAATCCACCAGATGCTCACCTAAACTCTATGAGGGGTCACCGTGAGTTGGAATAGACTTGATGGCATGCAAAAACAATAACAATATAATCTATGTTAATATATCTCTGAGTAGTCCTGGTAGCCCTGTAGGATAATCAGTGGACTGATAACTGCAAGGTCGGCAGTTCAAACCCATCATCCGCTCTGTGGGAAAAAGATGAGGCTGTCTGTTGTAGTACAGAACAGCCTCGGATGCCTTACATAGTGTTTCTATGAGTGGGAATTGATTCCATGACAGCACGTAATATATCCTTGGGCAATGAGGAATTTAAAAATAAGCTGTATCATTGTCCTTTTGGGGACAATAAAAGGACAATGAAATCAGCAAATAGGAACATACAACTTTGATGACCCAGACTGTGAAGTTTAATATTGTTCATTGGATTATTTCAGTATTCAGAAAATTTTACTAAAGAATGACAACTACCATCCAAACAAAAATTATTAATGTAGAATTGTCTACTGGAAAGTTCACTATATGATGTATATGATAACAAAAATAGCCCAATAAAAAATACAGCTTTGAGCTAGGAATACTTATAAGTCAGATAAACTATTAAACAAGAAGCTAATTTCCATAATTGATCTCATTTAGGAAGCCTAATTAGTTATTTAACCTAATCTCCCAATCTGGCATTTGCCCAAGAAGTGGAAAGGAGCACTAATTAATTACCATACAGAAGTAGAGATTATCTCAAAACCAACAGTGTACCAGTATTATATATCCTGAGTAACAATATAATATTTTTGCATTGTAATCAATAATGAGTACATACTTAATAAAAAATAAATGATCCTTTTTTTGGCTAACTGAAGAAAAAGAATCAACATTCTTGATGAACATGTTCTTACAGTGATTATTTCTCATTTTTTTTAAAAAACAGAAAAGAAGAAAGGTGATGACTATGTAATAATCTAAGCAGCTGATTCAGGTCATTATCACAAAGCTGATAAAGTGTTCCATCCAATGCCACACATTCTGTTTGGGTGAACTTGTTTATGATCCCATGATTTCAAAGTTTTGCACTTACAACTTTCAAGATTTCTTCCTCAATGTTGTCCTCTCCTCTCAGTAAATGACTTCACTGCATATTTTATTCAAGAACATTGATATCTTTAGAAAATAACTCTGAATACCTAACAATCCATCCATCCTAGCTTGCTTCTCTCCTAGCTAAAATCCATGATTGCTCTTGTTTTGACTTTGCAGCCCTAACAGTACTCAATCAGCTCTTCTTTTCAAAAGGTTCCTTTCTATCAGCAGTTAATTTGCCTGTCAGGATTTCAATAAAACTGACACAAATTGTCATGGCATGTAAAAGTCCCCTTCTTTAAGATTTCTGCAAATTCTCAGTAGTTTACAAGCTTAGAACTTTCTCAGTCTCCAGGTTCTGAAGCCCTGTGTGCTTTCAAGGTCATATTTTGGCTGTCTTGCACTTGCTTTAATTTTCTTTAGTTTTAATTGGAACTTGTATATGAGTAATTGATGATTTGTTCTATAGCTGGCCTCTGCTCTTGTTTTGACTTCTTCATCTCTTCTCAAAAATGTAGTTTACTTGATTCCTGTGTACTTAATCAGTGAGGTACATATGTATGTTGTTGTTGTTGTTAAGTACCGTCGAGTCAGTTCCAACCCATAGCTACACTGTATAGGGTTTCCGAGGAGTAGCTGGTTAGCCTGAACCACCAACCTTGTGGTTCAAATGGCTTTGGTCTGGCACATTAACCCACAGTGGCACACATGTTTATATTGTCACCATTTTATTGTTGAATAAAGGTAATTGCAATGAATAAAACATTAGTCTTGCAAAAATGATCTCCAGTATGGTTTCTGTTATCAAGGTCATATTTTCCAACTATAGATCCTTTCTCTTTGTTTCCAAATTTGCATTCCACTCACTAGTAATTGTCAATGCATCTTAATTGCATGTTTGATCAATTTCAAACTGAAGAAGTTGATAGAATTCTTCAATTTCATAATCATTGGCTTTAGTGATTGGTGTATAAGTTTGAACAATAGTGATATGAACTGGTCACCCTTGTAGAGGTATGAATATGATCTTTTCCCATATAACATTGTACTTCAAACTAGATATTGAGATGCTCTTTTTGCAGATGAATGCTACACCATTCTTCTTCAGTTTGTCATTCCTGGCATAGTGAATCATATGTTTGTCTGATTCCAAATGGCCAATATCGGTCCATTTTGACTCACTGATGTCTATTTTTGTGTGTTCCATTTCATTTATGACAGCTTCCAAAATTCCCATATTCATATTTCATACATTGCACGTTTCAATTATTAATGGATGTTTGCAGATGTTTCTTCTTATTTTCAGTTATACCCCATCAGCAAATGAAGCTCCTGAGAGCTTAGCTTTCACTAAGCTGACTCTATTGAGGAGGCAGCTCTTCCTCAGTTGTGTTTTGAATGCCTTTCCACCTTAACTTCTGGCACTGTGTCAGACAATGTTGCACTGCTATGCATTGGTTTTCAGTAGTTAACTCTTGGAAAGTTATCTTTTTCTCCTTCTTCCTAATCTATCTTAGTTTGAAAGCTCCACTGAAACCTTTCCAGCAGTCGTGACCCTGCTGGTACTTAAAACACAGATGGCATAGCTTCCAGCATCACAGCAACACACAAGCTACCACAGGAAGACAACTGACAGAAGAGTGGTGGGTTGTGGTACTATAGTAATGCAAATGTCAGTGATAGGGGTCTGAACTATTGACCTAGTAATAGAAACAAAAATCGATGCTATTGAAGGAAGAAGTCCAAGCTGCACTTAAGGCACTGACCAAAAAAAAAACTTCAGGAATTGATGGAATACAAATTGAAATTTCAACAGTCATGCAGCACTAAGGCACTCACACATCTGTGTCAAAAAAGATCCATATTTGCGCCCATCCCAAAGAAATCTGCCCCAATAGAATGTGAAAATAATCGAATAATATCATATGCAAGCAAAATTTTGCTGAAGGCAATTCAAAAATGGTTGCAGCAGTACAGCAACAAGAGCTGACAAAAATTCCAGCCAGGTTCAGAAGAGGAGGTGGAATGAGGGTTAACATTGCTGACATCAGATGGATCTCAACTAAGAACTGAAATGTTTACTTGTGCTTTATTGACTATGCAAAGGCATTCAACTGGGTGGATCATAACAAACTATAGATAACATTATAAAGAATGGGAATTCCTGAACACTTAAATGTGCTCATGAGGAACTTGTACAGAGACTACGAGGCAAACAGGACTACAGGACAATTGTTGAATATAGTGGTAGACCTGGTGCTGAGACTTTCAAAACAGTTGACCAGAAAGATCCTTCTTATGAAGTTCCTTTCATTTTATCTTTAGTCCTTTTTTATGGGATTAAAAAGAACATAATGGAATAACAAGGAACATTTTAAATAGAGGAGATTTAATAAAGAGCTAAGTGGGCGGGGAAAGTAGAGATCTTAGAACTGAGAGGAAAACTAGACAGATGAACAACTCTTTTCCATTTATTGTCACCTTAGAAACAGTCAGAAATAGAGCTATTTACTATTAAGAGAAATAAATTAAACCCAGAAGTTAAGGTCAAACTCTCTGGAACTTTCTAATGCCAAGTTGAAATTCAGGTGAATTACATAAAAGTTTTATAAAATAGCAGCATCAGAGAATGATTTGTGATATTCATGACATCCATTTGTTATACTGTTTGAGTCTAGTCAGTTGTGCTGCATTGTATTGTTGTTAAGTGCTGCTGAGTCAGTTCCGACTCATAGAGACCCTGTATAGAATTTCTGAGAAATGACTTGTGGAATTGAGTCACTGGCCTTGTGGTTGGCAGTCCAGTGCTTATCCTAAAACATTACACCAAGATCCCATTCAGTTCTGCTAGAGAGGAAAATAAATGGTATGAATAGATTAAGTATAGGAAAATGACTGTAAGTAGAGCCCGTGTACATTAAAGAATAACTACATGGTGCCTACCTACCACTGCTGATCACTCTGAAAGGGATCACATTAAAGGTCCTAGATAGATTGGGAGAAAAATGTGAAACGAACCTCAAAATTATTTAAAAAAAACAAACAAACACAAAAAGACCAGTCTTATTGGTCTCTATTGTGTTCATGAGGAACCTGTACATAGACCAAGAGACAGTCAACTGTTTTAACACAATAAGAGGCTACTGAATAGTTTCAAATCAGGACAGGTATACGTCAGGGTTATATTTTTCACCTGAACATGCTGTCAGGAGGTACCAGTCCCTTAAGAAGGATATCATGCTTGGTAAAGTAGAATGTCACCAAAAAAGAAGAAGACCCCCCAAGGAGAGGGATTGACATCATGACAGCAGTAGCGGACTCAAATGTAACAATTGTGAAGTTCACACAGGATGAGGCAGTATTTCGTTCTTTTGTGCATAGGTTTGGTATGAGCTGGAACAGAGTCAACAGCACTTAACAGCAACAACCTGGGCTAAATACTGCATGCTACAAGAAGCATCAAAAGAAGATGGAAGGAATACATACCATACCAAGAACTGGTGTATGCTCAACCATTTCAAGAGGTAGCATATGAGCAAGAACTGATGGTATCAAAGGAAAAAGTCCAAGCTGCACTGAAGACATTAGCAAAACACCAGTCATCCGGAATTGACAAAATACAAATTGAAATGTTTCAACAAACTAATGCATCTCTGAAGGCACTCATCTATGCCAAGAAATTTAGAAGACATACTTGGCCACCCAATTGAAAGAGCTCCATATTTGCGCCTCAAACATATCAACAATTGTGAGGATGGGGCAGGATCCAGCGGTGACTCAATGACACCTAACAACAACAACACAAGTCGGGAAGACAGGAGTAGGGAGTGGCTGCTAGTAAGTAGGAGAATTTTTTATATGTAATAAATGGATTTTAATCAGACTGAGCTGGTGGTTGCACAGCTCTGTAAATATGAGGGGAGTTCAAAAAGTTTAAAGTAAAATGGAATTAAAGACAATAGAATTTTCCCACAAACTTTTTGAAATCCTTTCACTTTTCCTTGTTAACTACCTTCAGGTCGGTTCTGGTATGGTACTGCAAGATGATGCCCTGGACTGCAAGGTCAGTTTGAACAGCAAGGTCAGTAGTTCAAAGCCACCAGCTACTGCTCTTGGAAACTCTAAATAGGGTTGCTATGAGTTGTTACTAACTTAATGACACTTAACAACAACAATATAGAGTTTCCAAGGAGTGGCTGGTGGCTTTGAACAGCCAACCTCATGGTTCAAACAACCTTGTGGTCAAGGCCTACAATGCCATTATCTGATATTTTAAATGGATGAATTGTATGATTTTTTAATTACATGAAAAGAAAGCTACGAATAAAATACAATTATAAATATTCAAAATAAAATCATTTTCTAATTACGTTTCAACGTTTTATTATGTTCATGAGAAGATTTACTGAGAAATGATTTACTGAGGAAAAAGTTGAATTGGTTCATGGACATAGGATCAAATTGAGCACCATATTAAACTTAAAACAACAAGGACTGTTTATCTCAACTAATATCTTGTTTATATTGTTGTATCAGACAAACAGAGGTCAGCAAGTGATAATGTTGTTGTTGTTGTTGTTGTTAAGTGCCATCGAGTCGGATCCGACCCATAGCAACCCTGTACAGGGTTTCCGAGGGTGTGTAAATCTTTACGGGAATAGAAAGCCTCATCTTTCTCCCGCGGAGTGGCTGGTAGTTTCGAACTGCTGACCTTAAGGTTCGCAGCCCGATTCGTAACCACTACGCTACCAGAGCTCCTCTGCATTAATTCCTTAAGAAGCCTAGTTGGCTTTAAGGTTTAGACACAAACAACAATCTGCATCACTATAAGCACTACAGTGCTGTAAAAATGGACAAATAAAATCATTAGAATGTGGTATATGACAGATCTAGTCAGTTACTATGCTATAGTCCATCAACTTACATTTGTTGACTATTACACAAAATGCCAAAGTGAATTATATCCTGTTCACACATACTGCCAGGCCTCAGTCAACAATATGGAATTCATTCAACTATTTAAAGCTAATACCATTTAATACTAGAATTGTTACTAGTTGTTGTTAAGTGCTATCAGGTCAATACTGACTCATAGCGACCCTGTGCTCCACAGAACAAAGCACTGTCCAATCTTGTGCCATCCTTACAATAGCTGATATGCTTGGGCCCATTGCTGCTGCCATTGGGCCAATCCATCTCATTGGGAGTCTTCCTTTTTTTCCCTGGCCCTCCACTTTACCAAGCATGATGTACTTCTCTAAGGACTGGTCTCACCTGATAATATGTCGAAAGTATGAGAGGCAAAGCCTGGCCATCCTGACTTCTAAGGCACATTCTGTCTGTACTTCCAACATAGATTTGTTTATTCTTCTGGCAGTCTGTGGCACTTTTAATATTCTTATCCAACACCATAACTCAAATGTATCAATTCTTCTATGGTCTTCTTTATTCATTGTCCAACTTTCACGTGCATATGAGACTTAGATGACATGAGTCAGACGCACCTTAGTCCTCAAACTGACATCTTAGCTCTTGAACCCTTTCAAATGCAACAGATTTGCTAATGCAATACATCGTTTGATTTCTTGACTGCTGCTTCCATGAGTGTTAAATGCTGGATCCTAGGGAAATGAAGTCTTTGACAACTTCAATCTTTTCTCCATTTGTCCTGATGTTATTTATAGGCCCAGTGGTAAAGATTTTTGTTTTCTTTACATTGAGGTGCAACACATACCAAAGGCTGTGTGTGGTCTTTGACCTTCATCCATAAGTATTTTCAGTTCTCTTCAATTTTAGCAAACAAGGTTGCATCATCTGCATATTGCAGGTTGTTTAAGAGACTTCCTCTAATAGTGATACCATGTTCTTCTTCATAAAATCCAGCTTCTCAGATTATTTGGTCATCATACAGAATGAATAAGTATGGTGAAAAAACACACCTCTGCAGCACACCTTTCCTGATTCTAAACCATTCAGTGTCCCCTTGTTCTATTCCAACAATTGCCTCTTGGTTGATGCACAGGTTCCTTAAGAGCAAAGATAACTGTTCCAGAATACTGATTCTCCGCAATGTTGTCCAGAGCATGTCATGATCCACATCGCTGAAAGCCTTTGCATAGTCAATAAAGCGCAGGTAAACATCTTTCTGGTATTCTCTACTTTCATTCAAGATCCATCTGACATAAGCAATAACATCCCTCGTTCCACATGCTCTTCTGAATCCAGTTTGACCTGGTAGTTCCCTGTCAATTTACTGTTGTAGTCATTTTTTAATCATCTTCAGCAAAATTTTACTTTCATGCACTTTGAAAGATATTGTTTGATGGTTTCTGCATTCTGGCTCCCTCTCTTTGAAACAGGCACAAATATGGATCTCTTCCAGTTGGGTGGCCAGGTATCTGTCTTCCAAACTTCTTGAGTAAGTGAGTCAGTGCTGCATCGACTTGAAGAAAGATTTCAATTTGTATTCCATCAATTTCCAGAGCCTTGTTTTTTGCCAATGCCTTCAGTGTAATTTGGGCTTCTTCCTTCAGTACCATCAGCTCTTGATCATATACTGCCTCTTGAAATGATTGAAATCTACTATTTATTTTTGGTACAGTGCCTCTGTGAATTCCTTTCATCCTTTTTTGATGCTTTCTACATCATTCAATATATTGCCAATAGAATCATTCAATATGGGAAGTTGAGCTTGAATTTTTTTCTTCATTTCTTTCAACTTGAGAAATGCTGAGCAATTGGTGGTCTGCTCCACAGTCTACCCTTGACCTTTATTTGATTGATGATATTGAATCATCAATCTGTCTTTTCCTATAGCTGTAGTCAATTTAATTCCTATGTATTCCATCTGGTGAGGTTCATGTGTATAGTCACCTTTTATATTGTTTTAAAATCGTATTTGCATTGAATAAATCTTTGGTCTTACAAAATTCTATCATGTGATCTCCAGCATCCTTTCTATCATCAAGGCCATATTTTCCAACAACTGATCCATCTTCTTTGTTTTCAACATTTGTATTCCAATCACCAGTAAGTATCAATACATCTTGATTGCGTGTTTGATCAATTTCAGACTAAAATGCTTCAATTGATCACTGGTTTTAGCAATTGGTTGGTGCATAGATTTGAAGACTAGTAGTATTAACTGAACTTCCTTATAGGCATATGGATATTGTCCTATAATAGACAACATTGTACTACAAGATAGATCTTGATATGTTCTTTTTGACAATGAACGTGACACCATTCCTCTTCAATTTGTCATTCCCAGCATAGTAGACCATATGATTGTGTGATACCAGTCCACTCCTGTTTACTAATGCCTAGATACCAATATTTATGCATTACACATAATTTTTATAATTTCAATTTTCCTAGATTCATACTTTGTAAATTCCATGTTCTGATTATAATTGGCTATCTGTAGCTTTTGCTCCTTATTTTGAATTGTGCTCCATAAGCAAATGAAGGTCCCAAAATCTTGGCTCCATTCATATCATTATGGCCAACTCTAATTTGAGTAGGCAGCTCTTCTCCAGTCGTATTTTGAGTTCCTTCCAACCTCAAGTGCTCAGCTTCCAGCACTATATCTGACGTAATATTTTCATCTTACGATACTCTATCAACGTTCGTCTGCTATTGATAAGGTTTTCAGTGGCTAAATGTTCAGTAGTCGTCTACCTCTCCTTACTAATCTTAGTCTGGAAGCTCCACTAAAACCGATCCACCATGGTAAACACCACCTGTTGTTGGAGTCGGTTCCAGCTCATAGCGACTCTGTACAGGGTTTCCGAGGCTGTAAATCTTTACAGGAGCAGAAAGCCTCATCTTTCTCCCACGCAACAGCTCGTAGTTTCAAACTTCCGTCCTTGAGGTTCGCAGCCCAATTTGTAACCATTACGCTACCAGGGCTCCTTACAGAAGTTGGTAGAATTCTTGAATTTCCTCACCATTGGCTTTGTTGGTTTGTGCATAAATTTTAATAATTATTGTATTAACTGATCTTCTTTATAGGTATATGGATATTATTGTATCACAGAAAGCATCATACTTAGATAAATCTTGAAATAATTCTTTTTGATGATGAATGTTTGCTTCCTGTAGAATTTGTCAATTCCAACATAGTTTGTTCAGTTCAAATGACTAACACCTGCCCATTTCAGCTCAGTCATGGCTAGGATATCAATCTTTATATATTTTATTTCAATTTGATAATTTCCAATTTTCCTAGATACATACTTTGCACATTCTATGTTTCAATTATAAATGGATGCTTGCAGCAGTTTCTTCTCTCATTTTGAGTTGTACCCCTTCAGTTGTACTAATGAAGATCCTGAAGGTTTGCCCCATCTTTGTCATTAAGGTTGACTCTACTTTGAGAAGACAGCTTTTCAACAGTTGCATGTTGAGTGCCTTCGGAACTGATGGACTCATCATCTGCCACTATATCAGGCAATGTTCTACTATCATTCATAATGTGGCTCCTTCTGCAGGAATGGATTACGTATTCTGTCTCCCTAGTTTGTTCTTAGTCTTGAAACTATGCTAAAACCTTTCCACTGTGGGTGATGCTGCTAGTATTTGAAACACCAAGGGCATAGTTTCTAGCATCACAGAAGCATGCAAATTACCACCATACACTAAGATGACCGATGTGTGGGGTCCTTACTTTTAGACAACCACTAATCTACTTTTGGTCCCTATACATATGCCCATTCAGGTCATATAAATGATATCACACATGTGGTCTTTTAAGACTTGCTTCTTTTACTTCTCATGTTGTAGTATGCACTAATATTGTATTCCTTCCTAGTATTGGTGATGGTTATATGCCATGGAGTTAGTTCCGACTCATAGAGAACCTATATATCTTTACGGTAGCAGAAAGCCTCATCTTTCTCCTGCAGAACAACCTACAGTTTTGAAATGATGACCTTGAAGTAAGCAGCCCGTCTCATAATCACTACACTACCAGAGCTCCTTTATTCCTTCTTAATGCCACATAAAATTCCGTTTTATTGACAGACAGCATTGTTTTAATCCATTCATCAGCTGATGATCATTGGGGTTGTTGCTACTCACATATACAAGCATATGTTACGCATATGAACACATATGTGTAAGTTTCTGTGTGGACATATGTCTTCAGTTTTCTAGAAATTGCTAGGTCATGTATGAGGGTGAGTCAAAAATTATCCACACTCCAGTTACACAAGTTTCTGTGTGGACATATGTCTTCAGTTTTCTAGAAATTGCTAGGTCATGTATGAGGGTGAGTCAAAAATTATCCACACTCCAGTTACACTAAAACACGCATCAACATCCACGTCTGATGACAACATTGAGTGTACACCTGAAATGATTCTGTCCAATAGACAATGGATTGTGTCAAATCATTTGCAAATCAGCTGTAGCTCTGCCTATGAAATAATCCATGACAGACTTGAGTTTCAAAAAGTTTGTGTGAAATGAGTGCTGGAAAAGCTCACATAAGAACATAAACAGAAGCGATTGGACACCTGCAAAATTTGGGCCGATACTCAAAGGTAAACGTTCAAAAAAAAATTGTTACTATTGACGAGACATTGAGTCATCACTATGAGCCTGAGAACAAACTGCAGATTATGGAATGGACACAACCTCAATTGCCAACCAAGAAAAAGTTCAAAAGTCAACCTTGATGTTGCTTGATGCTTGCAGATTTCTGGGATTCTCGAGGGCCAGTATGGGAACACTAAAAGTTCAACAATCAACAGTGCTCATTACAGTGAGATGTTCACTGAAGAGCTACAGTCTAAACTTTTGGTTAAACGCAGAAGACTGTTATCCAAGGGCATTATGATCTTGCATGACAATACATGTCCACACACCTCTGCCCACACTGTTAACACACTGCAAAAACTTCATTTTAAGGTATTAAAGCGTCCTCCCTATAGTTCTGATCTTGCTTCATCAGACTTTTACCTATTTGATCCCCTGAAAACAGCCCTTCAAGGACTACGATTCACCTTTGATGAAGTGAAGACAGCAGTGCTTTCCTGGTTTGCAGCTCAGCCTAAAACAATTTTTAATAAAGGAATATGAAAGCTTGTTGACACATGGACAAAATTTATTGAAAAACAAGGAAATTATGTCAAAAAATAGTCTTGATGTGGCACTGTGGGCTAATGTGTCAGACGACAAAGTCATTTGAACTGCAAGGTCGATGGTTCAAGCTCACCAGCTGCTCCTTGGAAACCCTATACAGTATCACTATGGGTTGGAATCAAGTCAACGGCACTCAACAACAACAAAACAACAAAAGTTGATTAAAATAAATTCTATAGCTAAAGTGCAGATAATTTTTGACTCACCCTCATAGTAACTCGATGTTTAGTATTTTAAGGATTGCCAAAATATTTACCAAAGTGGCTGTACAATAGTACATTGCTACCAGAAATGCATGAGTGTTCTAATTTTTCTACATCTTCAACTGTGTTTGATATTGTCTGTGTTTTTTATTATAGCCACTTCAGTGGATGTGAAGTAATAGGCAATTATGTTTTGATTTGCGTGGTACTATAGGATAAAGCAAGGAGCTCTGGTAGTGTAGTGGTTACGAATCGGGCTGCTAACCTCAGGGTCATCAGTTCGAAACTACCAGTTGTTCCGCAGGAGAAACATGAGGCTTTCTGCTCCCATAAATATTAACAGCCTTGGAAACCCTGTACTAGGTCGCTATGAGTTGGAACTGACTCCACGGCACATAACAACAACAAATCACCTGAGTTAACATGTATTTCCCCTTTAGCCAGTGAATTGCTCTCCCTTCCCTCCCATCCCTGGTAACTATCAAAAATGATTCTTTTAGTATGAAAACTATTACTTTCAGAGTTTGATTAGGATATATCTTAGTGATGAGTTTTCTGTCACAGTGGGCAGCTGAGGGTGAGAGATCCCTCAAGTTCAGGCTGACCAAAACTGGCTGTGCAGGTCTGCAGTAGGTCAGACCTGATTCCCGGTGCCTGGGTTAGTGCTGCTAGCTCCCCACACACTTTGGTGTAACTTAGATAGCACACAGAGCAGGCGCTTCTCTGGGTATATATGCAGATGGGGGCCTACCACAACTCTTGTCACTAGGGTAATGTGGGGTACAAGAAGAAAAGAAAAAAAATTTGCCCCTTTCTGTCCACCAGTAAGTGGCCACCTACTGCCCTCTTGCCTTTAAAGTTGCCCATGAAAATTCAAGATGACCACACTGTTGCTGGCCTAGCTGCCAGCACAGATCAGCAATTTCTTTTCTGTGTGTGTGTGATTTTTTTTCTCTCTCTCTCTCCTTCAAGCATCTATTCAGTTGCTTCTCCTAGTGAGAGGTAGACCAGGGCTGGCCAAGGCCAACTCTATATAAAGGGCCATCCCAAATGGGCTAACTAGACACAAATACCCCCTTCTTTAATGGTACCCACAACCATGATGCTCACCTCCTTGCAACTCCAACTACCAGGAAAGTGGGAGTATTCCTGGAAGTGTGTGGAGTTGGCTTCATCTCTGGTCACCAGAGTAGTGTACAGAATAAGAAAAAAATTGCACCTTTGTTTCTGGGAGCCACAGGTATGTTTCTGTAGTGCTAATAAGTTTTCCTGTCTTTGAAGTCACTCTCAAAAGTTCACAATGACTGTGCCATCTAGTCACCAGCTCCTATCACTAGTCTCCTGTTTTTTAGCTCTGTCTGTTCAGCTTTCTATCCTAGTAAGCATTCAATCCATTTCTCCCTCCGTTCATCTGAAACTCAGAGTATCAGGATGATTATCTGCATGTTTCATTTGGCTATCTGGATCTTTAATGTAGAGGGTGTGTATAGCCTTTCTGCCTAGTCCACCCTCTTGCTGCCTGTCTCCTAGCTATTGTTTTGTAACTCAGCCTCCATCTAGTACTGTACATTTCTAAGGCAATACTTTCCTGTCTCTAGCTTTTTCCCCTAAGACTTCTGTGATTTTTTATTTACATTGTGTCAAAAAGGCAGTTTGGGCATCCTTTATAGACTCAAATTGTGCTGCTTTTCAATGTTCTTTGAATTTGGGTAACAAAATTCCATGCTGTAGCATGGACTGAGTAAGGTTTATCAATTAAATTCTCATAGGCCAGCCCTTGCTATGCTCAAAGAATGAGCAGGTGCATTGTCATGATGGAAAAAAATTCCTTGATACAACTTTCCTGGCCTTTGTCTCCCCAGTGCAGTTTCCCATTTTCTTAAAATTTCTTCCTAATAAGCCCCATGATAGTCCTGTGTCCTCTGAGAAATTTTATCAAGATTTTCCTTTTGGAATACAAAAAAAACCCTTCTGAGCTGACCTGTCTGCCTTGAATTTAGCTGGCCCCGTAGATCCTCTCAGAAGTCACTGTTTTCATTGAACCTTTGCTTTTGAAGACACCCTAAGGGGACTAAGAGAAGTGTATGACTATGAGAACATGTCGGCAGCCATCCTTTGACCTGAAAGACATTTTGAAACGCATCTTGCTTGCAATAAAACAGGAACCCTTGTAGCAATATTTTTTAACTTACCCTCATCGATGAAACAATAGATCCAGGTCATTAGATGGAGCTCAGAGCAAGTTCCTAGATGCTGTCATTAGGCAAATAACCAATGCTTATAGAGTATAAAAGCAAAGTCAGATGGCACTGACCATTCTGGACTAAACTGATTGATTGGTAGGGAAGATTGAGACTTGGAGGTTGGTGGTGATTGTGTGCCTCATAGCGACCCTGTATAAGATTTCTAAGGCTGTAAACCTTTACAGGAGCAGAAAACTTCATTTTTCTGCCAAGGAGTAGCTGGTGGATTTGAACTTCTGACCTTGCAGTTAGCAATCCAACATATAACCCACTAAGTCAACAGAGCTCCTTGGTAAAACACCCAAATACCAAATTCCAGAATTAATCCACAGGAACAAAGGATTAAATGACATATTGTTCTAGGTGAGCAGCAATTTCGATACTATGAAATCTCCATGGTCCACTAGCTCCCACACTCAAAAAGCAACTAGAAATACTGGATGAACTTATGAAAATATTTTAAATGCCTCATAAAGCTAGGAAGACAGGAAAGAATCCATAAAAACAATAACAAAAGAAGAAGAAGGAAAATAAAAGAAAGCAAGAAAAAGAAGAAATGAAGGTAAGCTGCTTCTGTGATTGTTACTGTCAGGATCAAGCAGCGGTCTACAAACTATGGCTTTCAAGTCAGCTGCTTAGTCTATAAAAAAAGTTTTATTGGTCCACACCCATTAATTTACATATTGTTTATGGCTACTGTCCTGTTATAAATGCAGAGTTGAATAGTTCTAATAGGACCACATGGCCCAGTGGTGGCTGTGTTCCCTGGAGTCAGTCTTGACTCATAACAACTCTGTGTAGGGTTTTCATAAATCTTTACAGGAGCAAAAGGCCTCATTTCTCTCCTGCAGAGTGGCTGTTAAATTAAAAATGCTGAACTTGCAGGTAACAGCCCAACTCATAACCCGCTATGCTACTTTTATGGTTGTTAAGTACCACGAGGTCAGCTCCAACTCACAGCGACCCTGTATAGGGTTTCTGAGTAGCAGCTGGTGACTTTGAACCACCGACCTTGTGGTCCAAACTGACCATGCAATCCAGTGGTTAATTGCACAGTGCCACACCAGGAACCCATGCTACATTGTTGTTGTTAAGTGTCATCGAGTCAGCACCAACTCATAGTGTTGCTATGCACAACAGAACTAAGCATTGCCTAATCCTGTGCTAACCTCACAATCATTGCTACACTTGAACCCTGTGCCAATCTATCTCATTGCGGGTCTTCCACATTTTCTCTAACCCTTCACTTTACCAAATATGGTATCTTTCTCCAGGGACTAGTCCTTCCTGAAAATATGTCCAAAGTATGAGAGATGAAGTCTGGCCATCCTGGTTTCAAACGAGCATTCTGGCTGTAGTTTTTTCCAACACAGATTGGTTTGTTCTTTTGGCAGTCTATGATACTTTTAATGTTCTCCTCCAGCACCATAACTCAAATGCATCGATTCCTCAACTGTCCTCCTTTTTTGCTGTCCAACTTTCACATGCATATAAGGTTATTGAAAATACTGTGGTCAGGCACACCTTAGTCCTCAAACTAACATCTTTGCTCCTCTAAACACTTTTAAAAGGTCTTGTGCAGCAGATTTGCCAAATGCAATACGTTGTTTGATTTCTTGACTGCTGCTTCCGTGAATGTTGATGGCTGATGCGAGCAAAATGAAGTTTTGACAACCTCAATCTTTTCTCCATTTATATGGATATTGTTTACTGGTACAGTGATAAGGATTTTTTTTTTTTTCTTTACATTGAGATGCAACCCATACCGAAGGCTGTGGTCTTTGATCTTCATCAGTATTTTAAGTCCTCTTCACTTTCAGCAAGAAGATTGTATCATGTGCATATCACAGGTTATTAATGAGTCTTCCTGCAATCCTGATGCTACATTTTTCTTCTTATAATCTAGCTTCTCAGATTATTTGCTCAGCATACAGATTGACTGCTTATGATGAAAGAATGTAACCCTGAAATGAACCTTTCCTAATTCTAAACCGTTCGGTGTTCCATTGTTCTGTTCGAAATACTGCTTCTTGGAATGTACAGGTTCCTCATGAGCATAATAAAGTGTTCCAGAATAGTCATTCTCTGAATGCTGTCCATAGCTTGTCATGATCCACACAATTGAAAGCTCCAAGTAAACATCTTTCTGATAGTCTCTGCTTTCGGCCAAAATCCAACAGATGTCAGCAATGATATCCTTTGTTCTACATCCTCTTCTGAATCTGGCTTCAACCTCTGGAAGCTCTCTGTCAACATATGGTGCAGCTGTTTTTGTATTATCTTTAGCAAAACTTTACTTGCACGTGATATTAGTGATATTGTCAGATGTTTTCTGCATTTTGTTGGGTAACCTCTCTTTGGAATGGTCATAAATATGGATCGCTTCCAGTCAGTAGGCCAGAAAGCTATCTTCCAAATTTCTTGGCATAGATGAGTGAATGCCTCCAGTGCTGTCTCAGTTTGTTGAAAGATTTCAAATTGTGTTTCATCAGTTCCTAGAACCTTGTTCTTTGACAATGCCTTCAGCGTACCATAGACTTCTTCCTTCAGTATCATTGGCTCTTGATCATATGCTACCTCTTGAAATTGTTGAACATCAACCATTTCTTCTTGGTACAATGACTCTGTTTATTCTTTCCATCTTCTTTTGTTGCTTTCTGCATCATTCAATATTTTGCCCACAGAATCTTCAATATTTCAAGTTGAGGCTTGGTTTTTTTCTTTAGTTCCCTCAACTTGGGAAATGTTGAGGTCTTTGCACATTTCATTATCATGTTTGTCTTTGTCTTCTTTAGCTGCCTTTTGAAATTTTTTATTCAGCTCTTTTACCTCTTCATTTCTTTCATTTGTTTTAGCGTCTCTATGCTGGAGAGCAAGTTTCAGAGTCTCTTCTGACATCCATTTTGGTCTTTTTCTTCTTTCTTGTCTTTTAATTACCTTTTGCTTTTTTTCTGTATGATGTTTTTTATGTCATCCCAGAACTCTTCTGTTCTTCAGTTTTTAGTGTCCAGTGTATCAAATCTGTTCTTCAAATTATCTCTAAATTGAGGTAGGATAAGTTCAAGGTCATGTTTTAGCTCTTGTGGACTTGTTTTAATTTTCTGAACTTGTATATGAGCAATTGATGGTCTGTTCCACAATCTGCCCCTGCCCTTGTTTTGGCTGATGATGTGGGGCTTTTCCACCATCTTCTTCTACAGATGTAGTCACCTTGATTCCTGTTTATAACATCTGGTAAGTCTCATGTGTATAGTTATCTTTTATGTTGCTTAAAAAGATATTCTTTGCTATTCATACGGTTTTCAGTGACTAATGAGTCACAAGTAGTACGTCACTCTTTCTTCCTAGTCTGTCTTTGTCTGGCAGCTCATCTGAAACCTGTTCACCATGGGTGACCCTGCTGGTTATTTAAAACACCGGTGGCATAGCCCTCAGAATCACAGCAACTCAAGCCACCACAGCACAACAGACAGATGAGTGGTGGCTGTTTGGTTTTATGTCTAAACTGTCACTTTAAATTTCGATATCAATCCTGATACAATCAAGATGCTCTCTCCCAAGATGGCGGCTCCGGGAATTGCTTTCAATTGTGTGCATCATGACAAGATATGGACAATATTATGAAGTATGAGTATTCCAGAACACTTAATTGTACTTATGAGGAATCTGTACCTGGACCAAGAAGCAGTTGTTCGAACAGAGCATGGGAACACTGAATGTTTTAAAATTAAGAAAGGTGTGCGACAAGGTTGTATTCTTTCACCATACTTATTCAACCTGTATGCTGAGCAAAAATAAGACAAGCTGGGTTATCTGAAGAAAAACGTGGCATCAGATTTGGAGGAAGACTCATTAACAACCTGCAATATGCAGATGATACAACCTTGCTTGCTGAAAGTGAAGAGAACTTAAAACATTTACTGATGAAGATCAAAGAGCACAGCCTTCGGTATGGATTACATCTCAATGTCAAGAAAACAAAAATCCTCACCACTGGACCAATAAACAACATTCTTATCAATGGAGAAAAGATTGAAGTTGTCAAGGACTTCATTCTTCTTGGATCAACTATCAACACTCACGGAAGGAAGCAGCAGTCAAGAGATCAGACGATGTATTGCATTAGGCAAATCTGCTGCACAAGACCTTTTTCAAGTGTTGAAGAGCAAAGATGTCAGCTTGAGGACTAAGGTGCGCCTAATCCAAGCCATGGTATTTTCAATAACCTCATATGGATGTGAAAGCTGGACAGTGAATAAGGAAGATCGTAGAAGAATTGATGCCTTTGAGTTATAGTGTTGGAGAAGAATACTAAAAGTGCCATGGACTGCCAAAAGAACCAATAGATCTGTTTTGGAAGAAGTGTAGCCAGAGTGCTCCTTGGAGGCCAAGATGGCCAAACTTCGTCTCTCATACTTGGGACATATTGTCAGGAGAGAACAGTCGTTGGAGAAGGATATAATGCTTGGTAAGATGGAGGGTCAGAGAAAAAGAGGAAGACCCCCAACGAGATGGATTGGCCAGGTGGCACCATTGATGGACTCAAGTGTGGCAGTGGTAGTGAGGTTAACCCAGGATCCATCATTATTTCGTTCTGCTGTGCATGGGGTCACTATGAGTCAGTTCCCACTCGATGGCACCTAACAACAACAACAAAAAGATATTTGTAGTGAAGAAGTCATTGGTCTTGCAAAATTCTATCATACAATCTCAAGCATCATTTCTATCACCAAGGCCATATTTTCCAACTACTGATCCTTCCTCTTTATTTCCAACCTTTGCATTCCAATCACCAGTAATTATGAATACATCTTGATTCCATGTTTGTTCAATCTCAGACTGAACAAGTTGGTAGAATTCTTCAATTTCATTAATTCTGGCTTTAGTGGTTGGTGTGTAAACTTGAGTAATAGTTGTATTAACTGGTTTTCCTTGTAGGTATATGGATATTATCCTATCACAGACACTGTTGAACTTCAAGACAGATCTTGATATATTACCCCATTCCTCTTCAATTTATCATTCCTGGAATAGTAAGCCATGTGATTGTCAGATTCTAAATGACCAATAATAGTCCATTTTAACTGTAATGCCTAGGATATTGATGTTTATGCATTCCGTTCCTTTTTTTTTTTTTTTTTTTTTTGACAATTTCCAATTTTCCTAGATTCATACTTCATACATTTCATGTTCTGATTATTAATGGATGTTTACAGCTTCTTCTCTTCATGTTGAGTTATTACCCATCAGCAAGTGAAGACACTGAAGACTTTACTCTATGCATGTCCTTACGGTCAACTCTACTTTGAGGAGGCAGCTCTTTCCCAGTCGTATTTTGAGTGCCTTCCTACCTAAAGTGTTCATCTCTGGCACTATATCTAACAGTATTCTGGTGCTCTTCATCATCTTTCAATAGTCAATATTCTGGTGCTGACAATGACTAAATATTAGGAAATAATCCATCTCTCCTTCTTCCTAGTCTGTTTTTGTCTGGTAGTTCAGCTGAAACTGTCTACCCTGGGTGACTCTGCTGGTATTTAAAATACCCATGGCATAGCTTCCAGAATCACAGCAACACATAAGCCACCACAGTATAACAAACTGACAGATATATGTGGCCCATTCTACTAGGGCTCCTTAAACTAAAATTGGCAGTTGCTGGTGGTTATGTATCATGGAGTCAGTTCCAACTCACAGTATGATCTGTATAGGGTTTCCACGGCTGTAAATCTTTAAGGGAGCAGAAAGCCTCATCTTTCTTCCATGGAGTGACTGATAGATTCCTACTACTGACCTTGTACTCAGCTTATAATCTACTACGCTACGAGAACTTACTATTAAACTAAATGTAAATGAAATAAAATAAAGCTTTAGATTTATTTGAAAATATAATCATGGCCCCTTTATCCAAAATAAGCAATATAATGTGTTTAAAATCATTAAAACAAGTCTGAGTTTTTAAATAATCAATACCTATTTACCCCTCCATTTTTATATTCTTGTCTAGGCTCTTCCAGACCTGTGCTGATCTCTTAGCCTCTGATAAATTCAACCTGTTTACAGAAATCTGTTTGTATTCCTTACACAAACAGTAGTATGAATCTATCAGTCACTCCATGGAAGAAAGATGAGGCTTTCTGGTCCCTTACACATTGTTGTTGCTGAGTGCCATTGAGTAGATTCTGATTCATAGTGGTCTTGTATCACACTTCCAAGGAATGGCTGGTGGTTAGCAGAACTAGTGCTTATCCTACAGTGCCACACTGGGACTCCTCTTATTCATTGTTGTTGTTGTTAAGTGCCATGGAGTAGGTTCTGACTATGTAGAGTCAGAAACTCTAAACTCTGTATAGAGTTTCTAAGGAGCAGCTTCTGGGTTTGAACTGCTGACCTAGTGGTTCGCAGTCCAGTGCTGATCCACAGTGCCACACCAGAATTCTCTCTCTTTTTTATTTTCAACCTTGCCAAAGCAAAATTTACTTCTGCAAGAGGGTGCGTGCACATCGCCGTACATACAGGAACAGGCCAGTGAGCACACTGAGTGGACAGTCCACTGGGGTTTTTAATCCCTGATACGAGTCTCAAGGCTGTGTCTCACCCCATTGGCTACGGTTGTTTTTGGGTGTTTTTTTAAGTTTTTATTGTGAATTGAGTGAAAGTTTACAGGGCAGATCATCTGTTTTACATTCAACACTTATATACTTTGTTTCATTAAAATGGTTATAGTCCCCTCCGTGTACCATCAGTTAACAGCATTTCTCTATATTCATTTAGCTATTTCTTTAATTCAATACTATTTATATTTATTTATCTCAATTTAAGGGTTTTTTTGTGTGGATTGAGTGAAAGTTTACAGGGCATATCATCAGTTTTACATTCAACTAATCATACACCTTGTTTCATTACAAAGCTTATAATCACCTCCATGTACCATCAGTTAACAGTATTTCTCTCTAGTAACTTTAGCTTTTTAAAAACAACCAACAAACCAACCAAAAAAACCCCACTCAGGCATCTATAATAATTTACATCTCCAAAGGCTACATTCTGCAAGTCTGCCTCCTGGCCACCAGCTCTTAGTCCTTCTCTTCTTAGTCCATGAATCTGGAGTCCTCAGCAGCATCCCCTCTCCATGACACCATCTCTGGCACCGCTGCTTCTCTGGATAAGGTCCCGCCTTCTGCTTGTGCACTTCTCTCTCCATGGCCCTAGGGTCCTCTGTTTCTGGGCTGTAAGATTAACCACTTCCCTGTTTGTGTTACAAAACTTCTACCTTTACAATTGTGGCAGTCGCAATTAGTCATAATAACAATTATTCACTATTGAATCATACGAATCTTATCTCCATTTCTTTTCACCAGACTCATCTAGACAAGATGACAGCTATTCAGTGGGGACTCTTTCTTTCCCCCATATTCTTAAACTAAACTCCTTGAAACCTTGTAAGTCAGTCACTTCGTGCATTTATTGCCCCCTCAATTTTAGGTAGCCAATGTCTAAGTTGCCCATCCCTATCTACCCTGCATATAGATGGGATAGCATTGATACTTGGTGTGAAGACTCTTTCCCTCTCTGTTGGTATTTAGAGTAACTACTCTCTGAGTATAGGTCAGGTTCATCA
>NW_006408531.1:22190959-22212848 GCF_000296735.1 Chrysochloris asiatica
GCATTTTAGTATTATTTCCCCTCTTCAAGCTATACCTGGATCCCTGGATCCCAGAGCCCTGTATTTCCAAGGTTGAGCCTGCATCACTATTTACCTCTGTCCCACTTAAGCCATGCAAACCTGTCTCAGTGTTCACCTATCTATCTTTTTCTTCTGCCTCCTCCCCTCTTGTTGTATTGCCCTCCCCAACACCCAAAGTAAACTCCCCACCCCAACCCTATTGTGGTTACTTTATATTCCATTAGTTCTTCCCTCCATTTAAGACAGTCTATTTTATCCAGTAATCTACCTGACATTCTCACCACCTGGATCTCTGTTCCTCTGTGTTTACCTTTTTTCACATTGTAATGGTTTTGATCATAGACTGACCTCCCAGATCCTCTGTTCTTATAATTTTATTCTGTTCTTGACTCTTCCATTTTTCAACTGAGTTCAGGGTGATGCTGCCATGTACACCATTCTCTAGTGCTTGTCTGTTCCTGTTGGTTCTCAGTCCACAGAACTTCCTTTAGGATATTTTTCATACAGGGTTGGCTTTGGCAAAATCCCTTACTTTCTGTTTATCCTGGAATGTTTTGATTACACCTTCGTATTTGATTGACAGCTTTGCTGGGTAGAGGATTCTTGGGTGGCAGTTTTTTTCTTTCAGAATTTTATATATGTCTCCCCATTGCCTTTTTGCCTGCATGGCTTCTGTTGAGAGATCCAAACTTAATCTGATTTGCTTACCTTTGTACATTACACTTCTCTTTTCCCTAGTTGCTTTCAGGGTCCTGTCCTTATCTTTGATTTTGGAGAGATTGATTATTATATGTCTTGATGATTGTCTATAGGGTCTCTCTTTCCTGGGGTTCGATAAGCTTCTTGAATGCTTATCTTTTCACTTTTCAGGATGTTAGGAAAATTTTCTTCCAGAAGCTCTTCAACTATCTCCTCTGTGGATTTGTCTGATTCTTCCTGTTCCAGAATGCCAGTAAGTCTTAAGTTATTCCTCTTCATATTGTCCAACATGAATCTTAGGCTTTCTTCAGATTTTTTTAATCCTTTTTTTGTGTTTGTTCTTCTATCTTAGTAGTGTGGAGGGATTTATCTTCTAGCTCACTAGTTCTGGCTTCTATCTCGTCAGTTCTACTCTTTTGACCTTTCAGTGTATTGTCCCATTCTGATATTCTGTTATTAATCATCAGGACCTCTTTCTGTAGGTTTTGACTTGTTTCCAATGCTGTGTCTATCTTATTTGATTGTTCCTGTAGTGCTTTCCTGACTTCTTCCTTATTTTTCTCAACTCCTTCTCAGGCATTTACAAAGCCTGCCCATCTTCCAGTATGGAGTGTAGGTCTATTTCCAGCTTATTTACCTCAGTCACTTTATCTCATTTCTGGACATGTGCAGATATGGTCATCTGCTTCTGTTTTTGGGGCATATTCAGGAATTATCTGTGGTCTTACTACTTAGATGGATATGTATTTTTGTATTTTTTATGCTTTCTGATTGCCTCTAGATAGATGTAATCAGGAAATGGGCTTCCTTTTCACCCTTCTTCCTGGGAAATTTCAACATGCCACTGTTTGTTGTTTTGACGTAACTTAGGATTTAATTTTCGGCCTATTTCCTTTTTAGTCTGCTTGTCCCACTCCACAGTCTCCGTTGAGGACTTTTTTCTAGTTATAAACAGTTGAGGGCCAGCCGTGGGCATTTGGCTTTAAGTGAAAACTGTCTCTTTAAATTTTGAGGAGATCTGTGCACATGTGTAGTAGAATCCTCTGAGGGTAGGGCTGGGGTGTCCATTCTCTCAGGCACCCCTATAGTCACAAGAATGGAGGTGTGCAGATAGCGAGGGACCAATGAACAGATACAAAAAAAAAAAAAGAATGTCCACACCTTTATCTCCACAGTTCTGTCAGGCATCCATGGCTGCTCTGATCCTTCCCCCACTTGATCTCACCCAAGATGGTGGCTCTGGGGGCAGCTGAGTGTCTTTAATTAGAAAGCAATGGATTTCTTGCTTCTGCTACATATTCCCCTAGCTGTAAGCCTTCCAACCCTCTAAATATTCCTTTATGTGTGGTTCAGAGTTCTGGCACCATCCCCTGAGCCTGCTTAGTCCGATATTCTATGTTGTTGCTGGTGAAGCTCCTACTGCACTTCTACCCGAGTCGCCATCTTGTTTGTTCTCCAGAATTCTCTTTAAACTATTGTTGTTGTTAAGTGCCATTGAATTGGTTCCAATTCAAAAGAACCCTGTATAGGGTTTCTGAGGAGTAGCTGGTGAGTTTGAACCACCAGTCTTTGGTTCAAACTGACCTTGCTGTCCAGCGCATTTTCCTGCCATGCCCCACCAGTACTCTCTTATACATTAGGCAAAGTAAATTTTTAATATTTGATTGACATAATCAACTACTGCTTCTAGTGAAGGACATTTGTAATTCACTGAGGTCACTGCTGAAGTTCCATGTTCCATATTAACCTAAAGGAAGGATGCTGGTCTTGGACCCAGACGTCTGTGTCTATTGAGAAAAAAAGAAATACTCTGTCTTTCCAAAATCAGTGGTGAGGGCACAATGGGAAATGTTAATTCTCTGGTCTTTTATTTTCACTACCACTCAAAGTAATATGTTTTATATTTGTAAATTCTTACCTCACTATAATAATTTTTATTTTTATAATGCTTCCACAAACATCTTATTTGGTCTCCAGAGAAATCTAGAAAGTATATAATTTCATAGATGAGGAATCTGAGGATCAGAGAGTCAGAAACTTGTCTGGCTTCACAGAGAAAAAGACTAGAGAAAACATATAGTCATAAGGCCCCTAGCATATTGTAGACACCATCTTAACCAGAACTCAAATCTTGATGTTTAGACTCCAAGTCCAGCATTCTCACTCTTATTATTTGACATCATTATAAGCATGATGGAGTAGTAGTGGTAGTGGTGACTTTTTTTTTTTTTAAATGTTTTATTGTGAATTATGCGATAGTTTACATGGGAGAACATTAGTTTTACATTCATCTTATCGTATATTGTTTCATTGTCATGGTTACAATCCCCTCCATGCATCATCAACCAACCAAAAGGGTATACACTGCAAACCTGCCCCCTGATCATCAGCACACAGCTCCTCTCCCTCTCTGGTTCTGAAGTCCCAAGCCACTCCATGTCTCCACATCATCGTCTCTGCCTCCATCTCTGGCATCACTGCCTCTCTGAGTAAGGCCCCGCTGTCTGCTTTTCTCCCTTGATAGTCCCAGGGGCCTCCGCTCTTATACTGCAAAATTAATCACTCCCTTCCTTTTGCTACAAAATGTCTACCCTTACATTTCCAACCCTCACAATCAGTCCTGATAACAATTATTCACTATTGTATCACAAGAGAGCTATCTGCATTTCCTTTCATCAGTCCCACCTAGACAGATTGAATACTGCTCAGTGGAGATTCTACCTTCCTCCAAGTTCTCTGGATCTAGGCTCCTCTTGAAAGCTTGTAAGCCAGTCACTTCTTGCCTTTGTAGCTCCCATCCCCCATTTTGGGTAGCCAATGTCCAAGTTGCCCATCCCTGTCTACTCTGTGTATGGAGGGTGTGGGAATGATCTTCGCTGTAAAGACTTGTTCCCTCTTTTGAGCTACTGAATCCATAGGTGTAGGTTAAGTTCATCAAATTGTATATGATTACTCTTTTTTCCCCTCTTCTTTTTTCTTCTATTTGAGCTCTGATCATCCAGTTATTGAAGCCAGGTCAAATGGGTATTATCTGCAAGTGTCAGTGTTCTTATGCATATGCCCGCTCTTCTTATCAGCTAGATGCTTCACTCTCCTCTTTAGTCCTCTGTGGCTATCTATGTCACTGACTCTGGGCCCAAGAGTCCCCAGGTCTTGCCACACTGCTGGCCAACCAGGTCTCCACCTGGGTTCACAGGAGTCTACTGAACGTTGTAGGGCTTAGCTTTCAGCTTCATTGCTGTTTTTCCCTCACGTCCCCTTATCAATGACCAACGTGGTCACCAATCAGAGCATGTATTCCCATTGAATCTTAGTCTTGGAAGGGGGTTTGCTCTGAGGGGACCTGACAACTTGCCCTGACATCTCCTGGGTGAACAACTTGCTTGTTCTTGTAGTTATCAGTCGGTCTGCTTATATTGTTTTGTATTTTTCCTGTCGGTCTTTCTTTCAAGAAGTATCTTCTGTTCCTCTAGCCGCTGCAGGCTGGTCTGCTTGTCCTTTCAAGTGGAAATTTCCCACCTCAGAAGATTCTGGATTCTGTTCAATATCAAGTCTTATGTAATGCAGAGGCTCTGCAGGAAGCCTCCTTCACTGGGCATGTTGAAGTCCCATTTCAGGTATTCAAATCAGTTATAGGCAGAAGATGTACTTACAAGCTTTCTATGGTAATGTTTCTGGCTATTCCTTTCTCTCCCCCTCAAGTGTCTATTTTATAATGGTATGCCAAGGAAACCAAGATTCAAAAGACAGCCAACCATTTGGTAGTGATGACTTTTAAGTAAGAAAAATATAATGAAACTGAGAATAAGATTATTAGAAGCAAGGAGACACAGCTATCAAACTTAAAGGCAAATGCTGTTTACAAGGTTATTGACTGAAAGATATTGAAAATGGATTAGCATTACAGCAAGAATAATTAAGCTAGAGAACATGAAAACTATTAAAGTGTTATTGGTGGCATTCTTCAACATCTAACCACAGGAAGTTGTAAAATGTTTCTAGATAATAATTATTTAAGAGCAAGCTTCTCTTTTGAGAATAATTCAAGTACCAATCCATTGCCATCCATTCGATTCTGACTCAGTCCTACTCAAAGTCAGCAGCTATATGAAATGTTACTCCTCTAGTTCTGTTATACTGTGATACTGTCTCTTGCTGTTATTGTTAAGTTCCACTGGGTTGGTTCCGACTCAGAGCTACTGTATATAGGGTTTCTGAGAAGAGGATGGTGAGTTTGAACCATGAATATTCAGTTCAAACAGACCTTGCAGTCTAATACATTACCCTACAGCACCACACCTGGACTCCATAAAGTCTCTAGAGGAGTTTTTTGGTTTTTTTTTTTAACTTTAACACCCTTTTTTGTTTTCCTATCTCGAGTACAATTTTTAAAAATTAAGGTGGAATTCATATAACATAAAATTAACTATTTAAAAGTGTCTGTTTCCATGGCATTTAGCACACTTCTGATTGTTGTCTTACTATCACCTCTATCTTGTCCCAAAACATTGTCATCACCCAAAAGGAGACCCTGCAGTCAGTAAGCCTCCCCATTCCTCCAAACCCTGAAAACTGAATTTGCTTTCTGCTTTTATGGATTTACTTATAACTGATATTTATTTCATCCTGTTAACTCTTTGTGTGGAAAAACTCCATAATCCTAGAAATGTACAAGGGAACTTCAAAATGCTTGTGCAAAACTTTTCTTATCTTTTCATTCAATTTTTTAATGAACTTTTTGAGGCCCCTTTATATATTCTTCTTAAAGAAATGCCATCCAGCTCTGTGCAAATAAACAGAAGCAAGTTTGCTTTTCCTTGGCTTCTGTAGCTAAGGCTACATGTGGTCAAACTCACTCATTAGCCCAATGGACAACTATTTATCATACACTGGGCCCTAAGTTGAAGAAGCCTTGATGCTTAGTGGGTAAAGTGTTGAGTTGCTAACCAAAAGCTCAGCAAATCTAACCCACCAGCTGTTTCATATGAAAAAGATGAGGCACTCTGTTTGCATAAAGATTTGTAGCCTCTGAAACCTTGTGGAGCAATTTGACTCTGTCCTACATGCTATGAGTAGGAATCCACTCGACAGCAGTGGGTTGGGTTATGAAGACTATAAAACAACTTTACTGAAAGCAGTTCCTATCGACAGATTTTCAGTGCCTAGTCAAAATCAATGCTAGTGACACACAGAAATGATCATCTTTATTGGAAACTAGTTTAAAGTGCATAGATGCTTAAGGCTAGATAATATACAAATTAAACTAAACAAGCATCCTTTTGCTTACTAAGACAAGAGTCAGCAAATTTTTCCTGTAAAATGTTAGACTGTAAATATTTTAGACTTTAAGGTACAGATGATCTTTGTTGCAAGTACTTAATTCTATTGTACAGCAAAAGCAGCATGTTGAATGACCAACATTTCTGTTAACAGCGCTTAAATGTTGTGTCACCAGGGCTCCTTCAGGCCTGACAACTCACCCTCTGTCATCACGTCTGTCGATTCTGACTTCTAGAACCCTACAGGGGAGAGTAGAACTGCTCCCTAGGGTTTCAGAGGCTGTAAATCTTTACAGAAACAGACTGTTTTATCTTTCTCCTGGGGTTCCTTTGTTATTGTTGTGTGCCATTGTGTGGAGTCAGTTCTAACTCACAGCAACCCTGTATAGGGTTTCCAAGGAACAGCTGGTGGTTTTGAACTACTGACCTTGTGGTTCACAGTTCAGTGCTGATGCGACAGCGAAACACCAGGAGTCCTTGAAGCCTAACTAAAACCCAAGCCCACTGCTGTGGAGTTGTTTCCCAGTCATAGCAACTCTACAAAAGTGTTTGAGACTTTCACAGTAGCAGACAGTAGTAGACCTTTATTGGGAGCAGACAGCCTTATCTTTCGCCCTCAGAGTGACTGGTGGGTGTGAAGAGCTGACCTTGCTGTTAGCAGCCCAATGCCTAGCCCACAGAGTCCCCAGGGGTCCTTAGGCCTTATTAGTGTTGTATGTGGTTGTTGTGTGCCATAGAGTCATTTGAACTTTTAGCGATCCAGTATAGGGTTTCCGAGGATTAGCCAGTGGATTTAAACCTCCAACTTTGAGGTTAGCAGTCCAATGCTTATCCTATAGCTCCACACCAGGAATCCAAGGCTTGCTTGTTGCTGTTGTTAAGTGCCATTGAGTTGGTTCCGATTCATAGAAACCCTATGAATGAAACAAACTTGTTGTCCAGTGCTTATCCTACAGCACCACACCAGGACTGATTAGTATCCAGAATTTCCCTGCAATGAGCAACCCTTTGCTTACCTCCCATCCTTTTGGCTCATCTTTTACTCCAGTCATTGCTGTAGCAAATAGCATTATGGACATACTGATGTATCATACTGACAATTCCTAACCTCAGTTTCCTGTTCAATGCTTGAATTTTTTTGTCTTGTTTTTTGGTTTTTTTGTCCTGGAGGTACTCTGATAGCTTTGGGTGGAATGTCTTTGAGGGCTCACCTGATATTCAAGTAAATGCAAACTGAAAGTGCCAAGGAATTAATGTCCCATAAGGAGCTCTGGTAGCGTAGTGGTTACGAATCGGGCTGCGAACCTTAAGGTCAGCGGTTCGAAACTACCAGCCGCTCCGCGGGAGAAAGATGAGGCTTTCTACTCCCGTAAAGATTTACACCCTCGGAAACCCTGTACAGGGTCGCTATGGGTCGGACCCGACTCGATGGCACTTAACAACAACAACAACAACAAGGAAGCTATAGGCCTATGTGGGACTGGAGCCAGAGGATGAAATGCTCCCCTCTTCCTTATCTTCATGAACAATACTGAGGCACATTTTACATGGCTCATTAGAAAGTCCAGGTATGGTAGCATTGTTTTATTGTTTTATTCTACTTTCCTATTTTATTCAGGTTCTACTTTGAGGATACATAGAGAAACTCTGGGTAAGACATTCACCTTTTCTTTGGAGAATCACTATCTTATTTTTACTGGTGCAACTATCCTGGCCTCAGGGGACACCACTGATTGTTAGAGCTCTTGTTCAAGCCTGGTGTCGGAGGCAAAATTAGCAAGATGAATTGCTTTCTTAACAATATTGAAGGAGCTGAGTTCTCTTCTGGCTAACTTTAGAGAGCATTTTTGTTGTTAAGGTGCCTTTGAGTCAGTTCTGACTCACAGGGACCTTATGCACCACAGAACAAAACACTCTCCGGTCCTGTGCCATGCTCACAATTGCTACACTTGAGCCCATTGCTGCTGCCATTGTGCCAATCCATCTCATTGGGGATCTTCCTCTTTTGGGCTAACCCTCCACTTTACAAAGTATGATGTCCTTTTCCAGGGACAAGTCCATCCTGATAATATGTGCAAAGTGTGAGACAAGGTCTTGTCATCCTGGCTTCGAAAGGAGCAGTCTGGCTGTACTTCTTCCAACACAGATTTGTTTGTTCTTCTGGCTGTTCATGATAGTTTTAATATTCTTTTACAAACCATAGTTCAAATGCATCAATACGGTGTTCAAATGCATCAATACGGTGTTCCTTATTCATTGTCCAACTTTCACATGCCATGAAGCTGTTGAAAATACCATGGCTTGGGTCAGGCTCACCTTAGTCCTCAAACAAAGACTTAAAAAAAAAAAGTTCCCTTTTAATGCTCTGTGGGTTCCAGTGGGAGAGTAACTAAGTTTGGTTTGCTACTTTCATGACTGATACCAGATTCCTCTAGACCAGAGGTTCTAACCCTGTCACACAGTAAAATCACCTGGGAATTTTTTAGAAAAGATCAGTGCCTTGATCCACTTCCTGAGTTAAATTGAATTGTTCTGCTGCAGGGACCAAAGTCTCAGTATTTTTCTCCCCTGTCAGCAGTTTTTACATGTACAGGTTGTTGACAATGGCTTCATACTTTGTGATGTTGCTCCATTCTATCTGTCTCTGGTCTTGTTTCACAGTCATTAATGTAGATTTTCTGTCAGGCAATAGATTCAATGTATCCAGTAAGTCTGCTTTCTAGTACAAATTGTAAGATACTTTCCCAGCATTCCCTTCTTTTGATCAAGATTCATATACTGGGCCCAGATCAAAGCATTCAGTAATGGTAGCAAGCCTCAGCACTTTTCAATTCCAAAGTACAGGCTCAACTGGGCAGCCGTTGTCTTAGGTGGTCTTGTTGTTGAGTGCTGTTGAGTCGGTTCCAATTCATAATGACTCAGAATAGAGTTTCCAAGAAGTGATTGGTGGATTTGAACTGCTAATCTTGTGGTTAGCAGTCCAGTGCTTATCTTACAGCGCCATACCAGGACTTTTAGGTGAACCTATGCAAAACTAGTCTGTCCTTCAAAAATGTCTTTGGATCCCTCAGGAAAGATAAATACCTCACTTTTTAAAAAACAAAACTAGACTGGCTACAAGCTTTCAGATGGAGCCAGTTTCAGAGGGTACTGGGGAAGGTAGAATCTTCATTTAGTGGTTTCCATCCTGTCTAAAGGGGGCTGGTGAAAGGAGATGGGAATAAGACTCTTGTGGTTCAATAGTGAATAATTGCTATCAGGGCTGTTTGTGAGTGTTGCAAATGTAAAGGTAGACATTTTGTAACAAAAGGAGGGGATGGTTGATCTTGCAGTCCAGGAGTGGATCATTAACACCAGAGATGGAGGCAGAGACAATGATGTGGAGAGATGGAGCAGCTGGTGACTCTGGACTCTAGGAGAGAGAGGGTTTGTGTGCTGACGGCCCAGGGCAGGCTTGCGGGGTGTACCCTTTGGCTGTTTGATGATGCATGCAGGGAATTGTAATCATTGCAATGAAACGAAATAAGATAGGATGAATGTAAAGCTAATGTTCTCCCATGTAAACTATCACATAATTCACAATAAAAACTTAAAAACAAAAACGAAACCTCTTTTTTATATATGTGAAACTTCTGAGTGAAGATTGATTTGGGGGAGTTGATTTACCACTAAGCGTGAAAATATAGGTTTACAACAGTGAAAGAGAAACCCCACTTAACACAGATTTTTAGAATGGAACCACAACCCAAATTCATATCACTATAAACTGATGTGTTTGCAGGGCATTTTTTTTTCAGTTTTATAAATATTTAAAAATCAGTATTTTTAAGTCTTTTGAGGGAAAAAGAGTGCTTTCTCTGATTGGGATGAATTTTTCTGCGTATTTTAAAATGGAAATTAATGGTCTCAAAAGAAAAATAATTTGGTATTGTAAATAAAGGTATTTAGATGCAGCAGCAGGGGATGTATTGCCCTGGATTTCATAGATTATCAACCAACTATTAGCATAATGTCCTAGCAGGTGCTATAAAGAATGGAGATTATCATGCTCTTGGGATTTCTGACTCATGCTATAGTCAGGCATAAAGACAGTATAAAAGGATTTGTTCAGACTGACGAAATTCACATAATTAGTTCTTTTAGTGACAGTAAGAAGTTCATGTTCTAAAATAATTCTAGGTCAAAAGACCTTCCTGTAGATTACCTGTCACCGGTGTTCCCTTTTTCCTGCCTGGCTGTCAACTTATGCAAAATTTCACCCTTTTTAAATCTGGATAAAGCCTCTCTTTCTTTGTTTGCTACTAACCTGATTAATCTCTTTCTTCCTCCCATGTCCTTTTTTGCATTTCTCTGCTTCTCTCTCACATTAACACTTTCCATGGTAACATATTTTCAGAAATTATAATTAATGTAATGGGAGGAAAAGAAATGGGAACATTCACTTAAACAGTTGCTTTATAAACAACACTTCAGTCACACATCAGCAGCATACATCTGTGGAGTGTTTGTAAGCAGTTCTTATTCATCTTACTCCAAGGGGCATTAGGAAGATCTACTTCCAGCTGTTAACCAAACTTTCCTGACAGATGAGATTGGGTGCTATGTAAAATTTTTAGAGCAGGATGAATGAATCAAGTCTATCAAGAATTCTAGAGAGGATTTGAAGGTCTTGTCTTGCAGTCCTGCTGCCCTTCTGTGACAAGGACATTTCCTTCCACATCTTTTTCCCACATCCACTCAGCTTTACTCAGAGTAAAAACGCTCTTCTGATTAGCATTCTTTCTTCATTCAGAAAGAAAATTTCTCTTCCCCAAATGTTTGGTTGGTCTAAATCAGGGACCTTCTCTTCTTCAAGTTAGCAGTGCCTCTGTGTATGTGTGTGCAGGAGATCAGCACCTTACTTTCCCTTATTGATCTGAAAAAGAAGAGTTGCCCTTTCTCTCCCAGCCACCACCTCTACACCTTGAGAAACCTTAACACACACACATATCTGTTTGGGAGGAAAGTTGTTTTTCTGTTGGTTTTAGGGGGAGGTGTTTTTCTGTTGTTCAGAGTTGAACATCAGAATGAGTTTTTATCTAGAAGTAAATCATCCATAGAGATTTGTTCTACTGTAGTATAAATATCTGATTGAGCCTCATCATGGCTTCCCAATCATTCATTAGAGGGTCAGCAAAGAAGAGGAAGACCCTCAATGGAGATGGGGTGACACTGGCTGCAACAATGGGCTTAAACATAGCAATGATTGTGAGGATGGCACAGGACTGGGTAATGTGTTCTTCTGTTGTACACTGATGGCACCGAATAACAATGATTTATTTATGTAGTCACTATTAGATGCCATTTCCTGGTGTGGTGCTGTGGGTTAATATGCTGGACTGCAGCATCTGTTTGTACCACAAAGTTGGCAGTTCAAGCTCATCAGCCACTCCTGGGAAACCCTATACAGGGTCACTATGAGTGAGAACCAACTCCACAGCAGTTCATAACAACAACCATATGCCAGGCACTGTTTTTGTGTTTTATTTTTTATTGTGATGAAAATGTACATAATAAAACATTTGCCAGTTAGACAGTTTCTCCATGCACAATTCAATTGCTCTTGATTACACTCTTCATGTGACACAGTTCCTATTCCTAACTTATCCTTAATTATTCCATCATCATTAGTGTAAACTTAGAGCCCCTCAACAGGAAATCCCCTGCCTCCCTTCTTTTTGGTCCTAATAAGACTCCACGGCACATAACGACAACAGTCACTATTAAAGGAGCTCTGGTAGCACAGTGGTTACGAATCAGGCTGCAAACCTTAAGGTCAGCAGTTCAAAACTACCAGCTGCTTCTCGGGAGGAAAATGAGGCTTTCTGCTCCCATAAAGATTTTACAGCTTTGGAAACCCTGTACAGGGTCACTATGGGTCAGAACCGACTCGACGGTTAGCTTGAACCACTGAATTTATTTCTGTGGCTCAATTTTCAGCAAAGCAATAGTAGGTATGTAGGAGAACAACAATTCTAGTAAAGTACACACACCATAGAATGGTCAACCATTTGAGATCAAAAGGGCAGCATCTATCCAAGGACAAAGTTCAAAAGGGTTGCGAAAGAAGATGGCATAGAAATAAGAAACACAGAGAAGGAGTGGGATAAATGATGTTCCCTGGAGGGAATTGCAGTCATTGAGATGAAACTAAGTGTATGATTTGTTGAATGTAAAACTGAGGATCTGCTCTATAAACCTTCACTCTATTCATAATAAGAGTTAGAAAAAAAAAGCTATCAGTGTGTGAACAAACAGTAGCTATGATCTGATTTCTATTTTAAAAGGCTCATACTGTCTTGAGAATAGATAAGCATGTGCTAGATATACACACACCTACCGTAGCACAGCTATTGGTAGGCAAGAGAGATGGAGAAGAGCAGAAATAGGAAGAGTCAGGAGGTCACTACAATAATCCAAGTGAGAGATGCTGGTGGCATAGACAAGATAGAAACAGTAGAGGCGATGAAAACGTATCTCTGAAAATATTTTGAAGATACAGCTAGTAGAATGTACTCATGAATTCAATGAGTGGTGAGAAAGAGTGAAGAAATAACTGTGTCTAATTGGAGTGTTCTTGAAGAGACTGACATCTCTGTTTCAATCTTCAATTGAAGTGGATATTATCACTGAATGCTCATATTTACAGATGAGTGAACTGAAGTTTGTTACTTTTAGGTGCCAATGAGTCAATTCCAACTCATAGTGGCACTATGCCAAACACAATAAAACACTGCCTAGTCCTGCACCATCCTCACAATTGTTGTTATACTTGAGCCCATTGCTTCTGTGACTGTATCAATCCATCTCTTTGGGGGTCTTCCTCATTTTCACTGATCCTCCACTTTACCAAGCATGATGTCCTTCCCCAGGAACTGGTCCATTCTGATAACATGTCTGAAGCATGAGAAGCAAAGTTTGGCTATCCTGGCTTCTATGGAATATTCTGACTGTACTTCTAACAAAATCGATTTGTTTTGCTGCTCAGGCAGTCATGGTACTTTCAATATTCTTCTCGAACACCATAACTCAAATGCATCAATTCTTCTACAGTCTTCCTTATTCATTGTCCAACTTTAGCAGGAATATGAGGCAATTCAAAATACCATGGCTTGGATCAGGGGCCCCTTAATCCTCAAAACTGATATCTTTGCTCTTGAACACTTTAAAGAGGTCTTGTGTAGCAGATTTGCCTAATGTAATACATCCTTTGATAATTCTTCACTGCTGCTTCCATGAGTGTTGACTATGGATCCAAGCAAGATGAAGTCTTTGACAATGTCAACATTTTTTCCATTTATCATGGTGTTATTTATTAGTCAAGCTGTGAGGATTTTTGTTTTCTTTACAGTGAAGTGCAACCCATAGCAAAGGCTATGATCCTTGATCTTCATCAGTAAATATTTTAAGTCCTCTTTGTTTCCAGCAAGCAAGGTTGTATTATCTATACATAGAAGATTGTTAATGAGTCTTCCTCAATCTTAATGCCATGTTCTTCTTCATATAATCCAACTTCTCAAATTATTTGCTCATCATACACATTGAATAAGTATAGGTCAAGTTCATCAAATTGTAACAATTTACCCTCATTTCCTTTAAGAAAAAAAATTTTTTTCTTTATCTTCCTCTAGTCGAGTTCTGATTATCAAGCCATCAAGGCTAGGTCAAATGAGTATTATCTGCAAGTTTGGGTATTCTTGTGTATCTCCCCTCACTTCATATCAGCTGAACGCTTCACTCTCAGCTCTAGCCCTCTGTGACTATGCCCTTGTCCATGGGTTCAGGGGTCCCCCGTTCACACCACAATTCAGACCAACCAGCCCTTCCTCATCTCTCTCTCTCATCTCCAGGTCAATGGGAGTCTATGGAACGTGGTTGAACTCATCCCATTTCTTCATTGCTGCCTTTCCCCCTCTTCCACTCACCAGTAGACCAATGTGGTTTCCAGTTAGCTTACATACCTGCTCTTGCTTTCCCTTTGAGTTTCAGTCTTAGAGGGGGGTTTGTCCAGATGTTGCAGCTGTTTTTGAATAATATTTAGCAAATGTTTACTTGGATGTAATAATAATGGTATTAATAAATGCTTCCTGCATTCCACTGGGTCACCTCTCTTTGGAATGGGCACGGTTATGGATCTCTTCCAAACTATGTATAACAGAATGGGTTACATAACACCTAATTGTGCTTATGAGGAACCTGTCCATAGACCAAGAGACAGTCGTTTTAGCAGAACAAGGGGTTACTAAATGGTTTAAAATCAGGAAAGGTGTGTTCTAGGATTGTATTCTTTCATCATACTTATTCAACCTTTATGTGCTTTATTGACTATACAAAGGCTTTTTGACTGTGTGGATCATGAAAAGCTATGGATAATATTTTGAAGAAAGTCACACAGTTTATAAGGGGTAAAACCAAGACTTAATCCCAAATCTATCTGATTTGAGTCCATAATTTTTATTGTCACTATTTAATTGCATACTTTTCAATAAATATAAGAACAGTATTTAGTTTATGTAACTTTACTACTTACTCTAAAAATTTTTTTATAAGTAGCAAGATTCATTGTAAAGATCTATAACTAAGAGAGACCGCTACATACACTTAGTGATGAAATCTGTTCCTTCTATGTTTTCTATAATCACCATTAAAGCTAATGCATAATAAAGCAAGAGCAATTGATAGGCATGGCTTTTAAGAGCAAGGATGGCTCCTTAAGGAAACAGCCTGGTAGGGAACTGATTCTATGAAGGAGAGTGTCTTCCTTCTAGCTCTGCTTGTTCACTTGAAGAATGGTCTTTAAGGCACCATCTTCACTCTGGGGAACTTGATTCCATTGTATTCATCATGAGTCACCTGGCTTCATCCACCTCACACCCTGTTCTCTGATAGTTTTTCAACCTCCTTTCAAAGAATCCTCCATTTATAGCTCGTTCTAAGCTGATCCAGTTTGCCTTGAATTTTGGTACTTGCTAAGAAAGCTGGCTGTGGCTGTTTATAAACTATTGTTTGCAACTCTTTTCCAAAGCTCACAGAAACAATGAACAGTTCCTTAGCCAACACCACTCCTGATTTAAGTATATGGCATGGGCCTCCCCTTTCAGTGTTTGCTTCTAAATAGCCCCCTTTCCCCTTCCAGTTCTGTCTGACTTTCTCCATCCGTTTTTTTAAGTCAATGGTATAAATTTGAAGTTCACTTTTCCATTAACAATTTTCTATTGCAAAACTCTTAGGAACAAAAAGAGCATGAGTTTAGAATGAGACAGATTTGAGTGGTATAATGATAAAAATAAGCTAATATTATAAACGTAATGCTCCTGGTGTGGCCCTGTAGGATAAGCTAACAGGAAGATTAGCAGTTCAAATCCACCAGCAGTTCCTCAGAAATCCTATACAGGATTGCTATGAGTCGGAACTGACTTGACAGCACTTAATCATAACAATGTCGTGGCTGGTTCAGAGTTGTTGTTATGTGCCGTGGAGTTGATTCCGACTCATAGCGACCCTGTACAGGGTTTCCGAGGCTGCAAATCTTTACGGGAGCAGAAAGCCTCGTCTTTCTCCCGCGGAACAGCTGGTAGTTTCGAACTGCTGACCTTGAGGTTGGCAGCCCAACTCGTAACTACAGCGCTACCAGAGAGTTGTTGTTGCAATGTTACCATGTTGCAATGTACCAGAGAGGTATCATTGAGTCGGTACCAACTCATAGCGACCTTATGCACAGCAGAACGAAACACTGCCCCATCCTAGGCCAACCTCACTACTGTTGCCACGCTTGAGTCCATCGATGCTGCCATTTGGCTACCAGAAAGTTGTTGTTGTTAAGTACCATGGAGTTGTTGTTGTTATGGGTTCCGACTCATAGCGACCCTGTACAGGGCAAATCTTTACGGGAGTAGAAAGCCTCATCTTTCTCCCGTGGAACAGCTGGTAGTTTCGAACTGCCGACCTTGGGGTTAGCAGCCTGATTCATAACCAATACGCTACCAGAACTCCAGAGAGTAGGGCTGAGTAAATAAGAATTTTTCCCTTCATCCACGGTCTATTGCCACACAAAATATTCTCTCACAGCTTTTCCCTTTCACTCCTGTGCCTGAAATAAACACATATTCCTCTTAAGAAATTCTAATGTTTTAAACTGTTGGCAACAATGGAAAAATATTAAGTATATAAAAAAGTTTAAAAATTTTTGCAACATCCCCTTAGACTCAGACATGAAAAAAAAGTCAATGTAATACATCTAGGGTGATGGTGGTGGTTGTGTGGCATTGAGTCCTTTCCAATTCATGGGAACCCTGTGTAGGGTTTAGACTGTAAATCTTTCCAGGAGAAGAAAGCCTCATCTTTTGCCCAATTTACTGACCTTGTGGTTAGCAGCCCAGCTTGTAATCCATTATGATTCCAGGGCTCCTTGATACATCTAAACCAATGGTGAAAGCAAAGAGGAAGCAAAACAGAATATAAAGGAAAAAAGAAAAGCCACCTTTTTTTAGCATATAGTCAGTATCAGGTGCTGTGTTAGATACTTCCAGTACTTTATTTCACTTATTGTTCTTATCAAAACAATATCCCTGTTCTATAGAAAGGAGAGCATCATGGCTTCAAGTTGTTAAATGTTACCTAAGTTCATGTAGCTAGTGAGTAGTTGAATAGGAATTTAAACCTAACTCTTAACTTTAAGGGTGCAATATCTCCATTGTTATATATGGAAAAAAAATCAAATGCTATTTTTAAATGTCTTATACACACCAAAATGTATATAAGTGATCTATTATCATTATAGACAGCATATACATATCTATCATAAATAATTTCCCCAGGTAAGCACTAAGACACTTTTCTCAGAAGAGGTCGTGGAATGAGGGATATCATTGCTGATGTCCGATGGATCTTGGCTGAAAGCAGAGAATATCAGAAAGGTGTTTACCTGTGCTTTATTGACTACACAAAGGCTTTCCATTGTGTGGATCATGACAAGCTATGGACAACATTGCAAAGTATGAGTATTCCAGAATATGTAATTGTGCTCATCAGGAATCTGTACCTGGACCAAGAAGCAGTTGTTCGAACAGAACACGGGAACACTGAATGTTTTAAAATTGGGAAAGGTGTGAGACAGTGTTGTATTCTTTCACCATACGTATTCAATCTGTATGCTGAGCAAATAATCCAAGAAGCTGGGTTCTATGAAGAAAAACGTGGCATCAGGATTGGAGGAAGACTCATTAACAACCTGCAATATGCATATGACACAAGCTTGCTTGCTGAAAGTGAAGAGGACTTGAAACATTTACTGATGAAGATCAAAGAGCACAGCCTTCGGTATGGATTACATCTCAATGTAAAGAAAACAAAAGTCCTCACCACTGGACCAACAAACAACATTCTTATCAATGGAGAAAAGATTGAAGTTGTCAAGGACTTCATTCTTCTTGGATCAACTATCAACACTCATGGAAGCAGCAGCCAAGAAATCAGACGATGGAGTGCGGGACCTTACCCAGAGAAGCAGCACCAGAGATGGGGGCATGGAGAAGGGGAGTGGCTGAGGACTCAAGATTCATGGACTAAGAAGAGAAGGACTAAGAGCTGGTGGCCAGGAGCAGACTTGCAGAATGTGCCCTTTGGAGATGCAAATTATTATATATGCCTGAGTGGGTTTTTTTTGTTTGTGTGTTTTTTTAAAAAAGCTAAAGTGGATAGAGAGAAATACTGTTAAATGATGGTATATGGAGGGGATTATAATCAATGTAATGAAATAAGGTATATGATTTCTTGAATGTAAAACTGATGATCTTCCCTGTGAACTTTCACTCAATTCACAATGAAAACCTTAAAAAAAAGAAATCAGATGATGTATTGCATTAGGCAAATCTGCTGCACAAGACCTTTTTAAAGTGTTGAAGAGCAAAGATGTCATCTTGAGGACAAAGGTGGTGTGCCTGACCCAAGCCATGATACTTTCAATAACCTCACATGCATGCGAAAGCTGGACAGTGAATAAAGAAAACCCGTAGACGAATTGATGCCTTTGAGTTATGGTGTTGGAGGAGAATATTGAAAGTGCTGCCAAAAGAACCAATAGATCCGTTTTGGAATAAGTGCAGCCAGAGTGTCCCTTGGAGGCCAAGATGGCCAAACTTCATCTCTCATATTTGGGACATATTGTCAGGAGGAACCAGTCACTGGAGAAGGATATCATGTTTGGTAAGGTGGAGGGTCAGAGAAAAAGAGGAAGACCCCCAACGAGATGGATTAGCCAGGTGGCAGCATGGATGGACTCAAGCATGGCAACAATAGTGAGGTTGGCCCAGGATCGGGCCATGTTTCATTCTGTTGTGCATAAGGTCACTATGAGTCAGTACTGACTTGATGGCACCTAACAACAACACTGGGTGCTTGCAGCTGTTTCTCCTCATTTTGAGTTGGGCCCCATCAATAAATGAAAGTCATCACAGTCAACTCTAGTTTGAGGAGGCAACTCTTCCCCAGTAATATTTTGAGTAATAACTTGAGGGGCTCATCTTCTGGCACAATATCTGACACTTTTCTAATCATAAGGTTTTCAGTGGCCAAACTTTCAAAAGAAGTTCACCTCTCCTTACTAGTCTGTCTTCTTCGTCTGGAAGCTGCACTGAAACCTGCCCACCATGGGTGACCCTGCTGGTGTTTAAAATACTGGTGGCACAGCTTCCAGCATCACAGCAACACAAAACCCCCAGAATACAACAAACTGACAGGCAAGTGGTGGCTGAAAATGCTTCAGTCCAAGTAATATGAGGAATTTGAATAAAACGGTCATTTAGTTTTCCTTTTCACAGACTTACCCTATAAGGAATTTATAATAAAAATGTCTTTATAAATTTATCTGTGGTATTACTTCTTCAATTCTTTAATAGCTTCCATATATATAATTTTGTTTAGGAAACTTTAAAAATTATCAAATTCTTTGTTGATTAAATAAGACTTCTGTAAAGTAAGTGTTCTTTCTCTTGTTAGGCTTCATAATGCTGAAACCTTTTTGAAGTCATAACATCAAAGCAGTTACTATGACAATAGTTTCATAATGTAAATATAGGATTATAGACTTTTTTTGCAAGATTATGAAGGAAATGAATTCTAAATAATGACAAAATAGCTTCCCAGGCTTATATCTCTCCTTTAAGTGTTTACTAATTGCCTGTGAACTTGATATGTTAAAAATTTTATTGATATCAAAGGATACTTCTTGAGTAGAAAGGATCAAGTGCAGTGCCTGCACTGTCAAAATCTAACGGTAACAGTGTTTAGCAATTTAACTGGGCATGAGATAATGTCAAAGTGCATGAAAATTTGGATAGTGAGAGGTAAAGCATCTAGGTTTGTAGGTTGGGACATGAATAGTAGTGTTTCCTTAACATTTAAAATAACTTGTAAAACATGAAAAGGGGTGGAGAAATAGAAATGAGATGGTCAGAGACAATGATTACATTATAAATACTGATGGGTCAAGATTAGAGAAGGGAAAAAAGATTGAAGGGAAAAAGTTTGACTTGTGACTGACTGAAGGTTGAATAATTTTTTTAAAACTTATTTTCCTGCAAGGCTGCAGGAAATAACAAAAAGGGAAAACATACAATGTAATGAAGTCACAATATGGCAGATGTGTTCAATGTAGCCATTTCCCATTGTATGCGAGGTGGGCTTCCATTGTTACCTCAACTTTGGAGACAGCTCTGGTGGTAGTGGTTAGGTGCCCTGGAGTTGGTTCTGACTCATAGCGACCCTATATAGAGTTCCCAAGGCTGTAAATATTTTCAGGAGCAGAGAGCCTTATCGTTCTCCCGCAGAACAGCTAGTAATTTCGAACTGCTGACCTTGAGGTTAGCAACCCGACTTCTAACTACTACACTACCAAAGCTCCTTGGATACAGCTCTAGTACATGACTTATTTTCTATCAGTTATCACTATCCTTTCCATCCGTGGTTGCTTCCAAAACCACATCTTTCTTGTTTTTTTTTTTACAGAACGTTCTTTTACAGAAGGACTTATCCAATAGTACTAAACCAGTGAGAACTTAGGTTTCAATCCTCTTATAGTAAACTGACGTTTAGAGTGCAGCATAGAGAACTATGAAAGAAGCAAAAAAGTAAACATTATTGTAGTAGAAAAGTCCACCTGCTTAGAATTATATTACCTTCTTTTTATATACTCATTATATTCCCAACAATTGAGTAAATATTTAGAGGTGATTCTCAGTTGCTCTTATTACATTGTTTCCTGTGGTTTTCTCATCCTTTCCTTTGGGAATGTTCTTTACTAAAATTGATTCAAGATCCAACAAAAAGACCATGTATCAAAATGGAAAATATAGTCTGTTTACTTTTCTCAGCCTATTAGAAATATTATTTGGCCTTGATTTGTCTTCTGTGTGTTCTTTTTTTTATGGATAACAAGGGAAATATGGCAGGGCAAGCCTTTGTTTGCTAGGTAAACTCTCTCACAAGCTATATATCCCATATCCTGTGAGTGAGTAAAGAAAAATAACTTTTTCTTTAAAACCTATATGTGATGAGGAATATATTTTGTCAGGTGTCCATATATATGTACGTAACTATAATTATGCTATTATTCTTGATGACTCATAAGAACAGAACAGCTGACTCACATTATTATGTTGCTGAAAAATAAAGAACACACAAAACTGGCCATAAGAATGGAGATCATATAAATGGATATCTATTTTCACCAGATTAATTTATTTATATTTAAGAGTTCAGCTCTTTATTGAACATGTTACAAAAGGGGTTTAGTCAAAAAGATAATGACATGACCTTTGGTCTTTTTGACCAAAACTCCTTTCGTAACATGCTCAATAACTGACCTCCTGAATATAAAGCAAAACTCCTGTTGACAAGAATTGAACATATTTATTTATATTGCTATGTGTCGGAACTGGCTCGATGACACTTAACAGCATTCATATAAGAAACATAAAAGTAGCTACAATTTTGAAAGACAAAGGCATATTTAATTTTAACAACCAAGTTTGTTCCTTTTCTTAGAAAAAAGAATTTACAGAAATTAAAATTAAATCCGGTAATTACTTAAATAGCAGTAGTTAGCAGCTAGGAGCTAAGAAGACAAGTCAATCCAAACATTTAGGTCAGACCTATGTTATTTAAAAACTGGTTTTAGTAATTTTGACAAGATTTGAATGGATGCACTGAGTGTAAAGAGTTAATTCTTTAAAATTAAAAAAAAAGCTTTTATTGTGAATTAAGTGCTAGTTTACATGGCAGATCATCAGTTTTGTGCTCAAGCAATCGTATCCTGTTTAATTGCAATGATTACAATCCCCTCTGTGCACCATTTGTTAATAGTATTTGTCTCTATTCTTCCTCTTCCTCTTTTTGTGATGTGCACAAAACACAGAAAATATATATTCGTTGAAACAACCAAAGGGTACATTTTGCAAGCCAGCCTCCTGCCTGCCAGTGGCATACAGTCTTTCTCATTCTATAGCTCTGGAGTCCTCAGCTGCTCTGTTTCTCCATATCCTCATCTCTGTCTCCATCTCTGGTGTCGCTGCTTCTCTGGTTAGGGTCCCATGTTCTGCTCATGCTCTTCCCTTCTTGATCGTCCTAGGGTACTGTTCTCCTGGAATGAAAGATTAAATACTACCTCCTTTTTGTTGTTGTTGTTGTAGGTGCCATCAAGTCAGAACCGACTCATAGCGACCCCATGCACAGCAGAACGAAACAATATCCGATCCTGGGCCAAACTCACTACCGCTGCCACACTTGAGTGCATCAATGATGCCACCTGGCTGATCCATCTCGTTGGGGGTCTTCCTCTTTTTCTCTGACCCTCC
>NW_006408531.1:22214888-22220226 GCF_000296735.1 Chrysochloris asiatica
TGATGATATGGAGCTTTTCCATCTTCTCTTTCCACAGATGTAGTCTATTTGATTTCTATGTGTTCCATCTGGCGAGGTCCTTTTTGTTACACATCTTCTAACTTTATAGTTGTAACTATCGCAATTAGTCATGACAACAATAACTATTGAATCAAAAGAATCCTATCCCCATCTTCCCCCTGTTCTTGACCCTCCAGTTTACCAAGCATAATGTCCTTCTAAAGGAACTGGTCACATAGAACTTACAACAATACCCACAACTATGGGGTTTATTAGGGAAGTAAACAGGTTACTATTTTGGATCAAAACCAAATCACGATGCAGTAATTTTCCAACTAGGAATGCCTCTTCTCTGCCATGCTGCAGACATGCCTTACTCTTGTCTTTGGCTTCTCAGTCATGGACTTTATGCTGCTTGGGTAAATGTTAGAAAGATCTTTTAGGCAGCTTGTGAATGCCCAAAGTGCACACTCTGCAAGCCAGTCTCCTGCCCTTAGACACTCTGCTTTACCCAGTCTGTGGGCCTAGAGCCCACAGCTACTCTATCTCTCCATGCCACATCCGATGCCAATGCTTCTGCTTTCACCACTTTTCTTGGTAAGGATCTCATGCTCTCTCATTCTTCTTGATGGTGCTGAGATCATCCATACCTGCTTCTGAGATGGCTCCTTTAAGACCTAGCTGGATGGAAAAAGTAACCATTCCAAGCCTTAGAGTCCTGTATACCTTCTTTGCATGATACCACCCAATTACTTGGTAGGAATTAAGAGGACATTGGACAGAAAAGTCATATCAAATAAATCCAGGTTACGACACCAAGAAGCTCTGGTAGTAAAGTAGTTCCTAGTCGGGCAACTAATCTCAAGGTCAGTAGTTCAAAAGTACGAGCAGTTCCACGGGCGAAAGATGATGCTTTCTGCTCCTATAAAAATTTACAGCCTTGTAATTGTTATCAGGACTGCTTGTGAGGGCTGAAAATGGAAAGGTAGATGTTTTGTAACAAGGAAGGGAGTGATTAACTTTTCAGCCTAGGAGCGGAGGCTCCTGGGACCATCAAGGGAGAAGAGCGGAGAGCGGGACCCTACCCAGAGAAGCAGTGATGCCTGAGATGGAGCCAGAGACAATGACATGGAGCAATGGAGCAGCTGGGAACTTTAGACACAGAGAGGGTGAGGGGCTGTGTGCTGGTGACCTGGGGGAGGGGGTGAAGCAGGCTTATAGTGTATACCCTTTGGTTGGTTGGTGATGCATGGAGGGGATTGTAACCATAGCAATGAAACAATATACGATAGAATGAATGTAAAACTAATGTTCTCCCATGTAAATTATCACATAATTCACAATAAAACATTACAAAAATTTTTTTTTTACAGCCTCAGAAACCCTATGCAGGGTCACTATGAGTCAGAACCGACTCCACGGCACATAACCACCAACTACCACCACCACAAGGAACTAAATCCCATGAGATGTTTGGTTGTACATAAGCAGCCTCAGCAGATACTCTTTTTTATATTTGTCATTGTAAATATATCTACCACGCAACTTTCACCACGTCAACTGTCTACAGGCTTTTGTCTTATTTACAGCAACTACAATAATCAGCTGTGAAACCCTTCCCTTAATGCAGTGTTCCATCATTGTTAACTCTTTTCTCCTTGCCTCCCGATCCTTGTAACCACTAATAAAATGTTGTCTCTATACATTTGCCTGGTCTTGTCTCTTAATATGTGTTGTTGTTGTTGTGTGTTGAGTCGGTTCCTACTCATAGCAACCCTATATGGAGTTTCCAAGAATGGCTGGTGGACTTGAACTTCTAATTTGTGGTTACCGATCCGCTGCTTACCTACAGAATCACACCGGGATTCTAATATAAGGAAAGTCATATAATATTTGTTCTTTTGTGATTGATTTATATTGTGCAGCATAATATCTTTAAGTTCTATCCTTACTGTAACATGTATTAAGACTTCATACCTACTATTGGCTGTACAATAGTATTCCATTGTATGCATATACTGTATTTTGTTTATTCATTCATTCGTTGACGGGCATTTGGGTTGTTTCCACTGTTTGGCTTTTATGAATAGTGTTGCTATGAACACTGGTATACAACTAAGTCTCTTTTTGAATCTCTACTTTCAAATCTTTTGGGTATATACCTAAGGACAGAATTTCTGGGTCACATGGTAGTTCTGTTTAGAGGAACTGTTACACTGTTTTTCACAGCAGCTGTACTATTCTGCATTCCCACCAGCAATGGATAGAAGTTTCCATTTCCCCACCTCCTTTCCAACATTTATTTTCTGTTTTGTTTTTGTAAATGATAGTTATTATTTTTATTTTAGCCACACTAGTGGGAGTATTGGAGAACAGTGACTCTGTAAGATAAGCACTTGACTTGTAACCACAAGGTCAGCAGTTTGAGCCTACAGGCCATTCTGTGGGAGAAAGAAGAGCCTTTCTGTTCCTGAAGATTTACACCCTCAGATCACTATATATGGTCACTATGAGTTGGAAATGACTCTATGGCACGAACAACAAGGTCAGTGGTTCAACCCACCATCTGCTCCTTGGAAATCCTCGTTATGAGGACTTGATGGCACTTAACAATAACAACAACCTTGAAAGTATAACAATATTTCATTGTGGTTTTTGGTTTGTGTCTCTCCTATGGCTAATAACACTGAGCATCTTTTCATGAGTTTGGTGGCCATTTAAATGTCCTCTTTGGTGAAATGTGGATGGATTCAAGTCCTTTGACCATTTAATAACTGGCTTATTTGTTTTTTTGTTGATAAGTTACTTAAATTTCTTATGTATTTTGGTTATTAGATTCTTGGTTTCTGAAGATCTTCTCCTGTGAGGACAAATATTGTATGAGACCACCATGGTAAAAAGTTAAGAAAGGTTTTTGCACCAAAATAAATGTTCTTTGATGGTTGTTGTCTTTAAGTGCCGTCAAGGCAGTTCTGACCATAGCAACGTTGTATAGGGTTTCAGAGGAGCAGCTCATGGATTTGAACTGCAGACCTTGTGTTCGAAGTTCCGTGCTGATCCTACAGTACCACACCAGGAGTCCTAGAGGGTAGACTGTGTTAACTTGGGTGAAGAGGAAGACAATGTACTATTGTATATAACAATAAGACAATATACTTAATAGAGTGAGGTCAGCAAAAAAGGATGAAGGGAGGGAAAAACAGGAGAGGAGTGTAAAAGTTAAAGGCAACAGAGGTAATTTGTTATATACATCGTCCTGCAGTAATTGCTGTTATTGTTGTTGTTGTTAAGTGCCGTCAAGTCGGTTCTGACCCATAGCGACCCTGAACAGGATTTCCAAGGCTGTAAATCTTTACAGGAGCAAAAAGCCTCATCTTTCTCCCGTGGAGCAGCTGATAGTTTCAAACTGCTGACCTTGAGGTTTACAGCCCAATTTGTAACCACTCCGCTACCAGAGCTGCTTAATTGTTGTTATTAGGTGCCATCAAGACGGTAGCAACTCATAGAATGAAATACTTCCCGGTTCTGCACCAACCTCACAATCTTTGCTACATTTGAGCCCATTGCGCTGCAGCCACTGTGCCAAGCCATCTTGTTGGGGGGGTCTTCCTGTTTTTCTCCAATCCTCCATTTTACCAAACATGATATCCTTCTTCAAGGACTGGTCCATCCTGACAATATGTCTGAAATATAAGAGATGAAGTCTAGGCATCCTGCATCTCCATGTAAAGAAAACAAAAATCCTCACCAGTGCACCAATAACATCCATATAAATGGAGAAAAGATTGAGAGATATAAAAGGAGAAAAGACTTCATTTTGCTTTAAAGAGGTCTTGTACAGCAGATTTGCCTAATACAATACGTCCTTTGATTTCTTGAATGCTGCTTCCATGAGTGTTGATGATTGATCCGAGCAAAATAAACTCTTTGACAACTTCAATCTTCTTTCCTTTTATATGGATGTTATTGGTGCACTGGTGAGGATTTTTGTCTTTACATTGAGATGCAACCTATACCAAAGGCTATGGTCTTTTATCTTCATTTGTAAGTATTTTAAGTCCTCTTCACTTTCAGCAAGCAAGGTTGTATCAGCTGCCTATCGCAGGTTGTTAATGAGTTTTCCTCCAATCCGGATGCCACTTCTTCATATAATCCAGTTTCTCGAACTACTTTCTCAGCATACAGGTTTAATAAGTATGGTGAAACAAAACAACCTTGCTGCACACAATTCCTAATTGTAAACCATTTGGTGTCCCTTTATGTTCAAACGACTGCCTCTTGGTCTAAGTACAGATTCCTCATGAGCATAATTAAGTGTTCCAGAATACTCATTCTCCACAATGTTGTCCATAGCTTGTCATGATCTATACAATCAAAAGTCTTTGCATAGTCAATAGAACACAGGTAAAATCTTTCTGCTATTCTCTGCTTTCAGCCAATATCCATCTGATGTCAGCAATGATATCCCTTGTTCCATGTCCTCATCTAATCTGACTTGAACCTCTGGCAGTTTCCTGTCAATGTACTGTTATAGCTGTTTTAAAGTTGTCTTTAACAAAATTTTACTTGCATATGGTATTAATGATATTGTCTGATGACTTTAGCATTCCATTGGGTCTCTTCTCTTTGGAATGGGCACAAATACAGATCTCTTTCAATCATTGACTAGGTAGCTGTCTTCCAAAATTCTTGTAAAAAATGAGTGAGTGCCTCCAGTGCCGCCTCAGTTTGTTGAAATATTTCAATTTGTATTCCATCAATTCTTGGAGCCTTGTTCTTTGCCAATGCCTTCAGTGCACCTTAGGCCTCTTCCTTCAGTAGCATTGGCTCTTTCTTGATCATATGCTACCTTTTGAAATGGTTAACATTGACCATTTCTTTTTGGTACAGGGACTGTCTAATTCTTTCATTTTCTTCTTCTTTTTCAAAGTTTTTTTTTTTTAAATTTTTTGTGTGAATTATATGATAGTTTACATGGGAGAACATTAGTTTTACATTCATTCTATCATATATAGTTTCATTGCCATGTTTCCAGTCCCCTCCATGCATCATCAACCAACCAAACGGAATACCCTGCAAGACTTCCCCCTACACTATCCCGCTCCCCCCCAGTCTTCAGCACACAGTCGCTCTCCCTCTCTGGATCTAAAGTCCCCAGCAGCTCCATCGCTCCACGTCATCCTCTTTGCCTCCATCTCAGGCATCACTGCTTCTCTGGGTAGGGTCCTGCTCTCAGCTCTTCTCTGTTGATAGTCCTAGGGACCTCTGCTCCTAGACTGGAAAGTTAATCACTCCCTTCCTTGCTATAAAATGTCTACCTTTACATTTCCAACCCTCA
>NW_006408531.1:22221871-22235963 GCF_000296735.1 Chrysochloris asiatica
GTGTAAATCTTTACGGGAGTAGAAAGCCTCATCTTTCTCCCGCGGAGCGGCTGGTAGTTTCGAACCGCTGACTTTAAGGTTCGCAGCCCGATTCGTAACCACTACGCTACCAGAGCATTCCAATAACCAGTAATTATTTCATCTTGAAAACATGCTTGATCAATTTCAGACTAAAGAACTTGGCAGAATGCTTTAACAACATCATCACTGGCTTTAGTGAGTGGTTCTTAAACTTGAATGAGAGTGGTATTAATTGGGCTCCCTTGTTGGCATGTGGATATTATCTTACCACAAACAGCATTATGGTGTGTGCCATGGAGTTGGTTTCGACTCATAGTGACCCTATATAGGCTATAAATCTTTATGGGAGCAGAAACCCTCATCTTTCTCCCACGGAATCACTGGTAGTTTCCAACTAGCTGACCTTGAGGTTAGCAGCTCAACTCATAACCACTATGCTATCAGAGCTCCTTAGCAGCATTATACTTCAAGATGAATCTTGAAATGTAGTTCTTGATGATGAATGAGATGCCATTCTTCTTCAATTTGTCATTCCCTACATAGTAAACTATGAGATTTTCAGATTCATAATGGCCAATACCAGTCCATTTCAGCTCACTAATGCCTAGGATATTAATCTTTATGTGTTTCCTTTCATTTTTGACAACTTCCAATTTTCCTAGATCAATACTTTGTACATTCCATGTTTCAATTATTAATGGATGTTTGCAGCTATTTCTCTTCATTTTGAGTTGTGCCCCATCAGCAAATGAAGGTTCCAAAACTTCACTCCATTAGTAATATCTTGGTCAACTCTACTTTGAGGAGGCAACTGTTCCCCAGTTGTATTTTGAGTGCCTTCCAAGCTAAGGGGCTCATCTTCTGGTACTGTATCTGACGGTATTTCGGTGTTGTTTGTCATTTTCAATATTCATTAGTCTGGTGCTATCTGACAGTGTTTCACTACTGTTATTCATAAGTTTTTCAGTGGTCAAACATTCAGGACTTTTGGTATGGCGCTGTAACTCCAAGGATAGCAGTTCAAGCTCACCATCTTCTCCTCAGAAACCTTATACAGGGTCGCTATGCGCCTGAACCGACTCAAAGGCACTTAGCAACAGCGAACATTCAGAAATAGTTTGCCTCTCTTTCTTCCTAGTCTTAGTCTGGAAGTTCAGCTGAAACCTGTCCACCTGGGTGTACCCTGCTGGTATTTACAATATCGGTGGTATAACTTCCAGCACCACAGAAACATGTAAGGCACCACAGTACAAAAAACTGACAGATGAGTGATGGACAAGATATGTTATATTGAGCAAATCTTCAAAAGATCTCTTTAAAGTATTCAGGAGGGAAAATGACACTTTGAGGACCTAAATGAGCCTGATTCAAGCCATGACATTTTCAATGATCTCATATGCTTGTCCTATCCACATAGAGTCCTGATTTGGCTCTGTAGATAAACACTGGACTGCTAACTGCAATGTCAGCAGTTCAAACCCATCAACTGCTCCTAGGAAACCCTATATTGTTGTTAAGAGCCATTGAGTCAGTTCTGAGTCACAGCAACCCTGTGTGGGGTTTCTGAGGAGCATCTCATGGGTTTTAACTGCCAACTTTGTGGTTCACAGTCCAGGCTGATCCTACAGTGCCACATCAGAGTATAGCAAACACTATACAGGCTCACTATTAGTCAGAAACTACTAAATAGCACTAAACAACAACAACACATGCATGTGAAAGTTGGACAACAAATAATGAAGAGCAGAGAATCAATGCATGTGAATTACGGTGTTGGCAAAAAATGTTGAAAATACCATGGACTGTCAAAAGAACAAACAAATCTGTCTTGGAAGTTCAACTAGAATGTTCCTTAGATGTGAGGATGACATGACTTTTTCTCTCACACTTTGTACAAGTTTTCAGGAAAGACCATTCCCTGGAGGAGGCCAACATGCTTGGTAAAATGAAGGGTCACTGAAAAAGAGGAAATTCCTCAACATGATGGACTTAGACAGAGGCAGCAAACATTATAATAATTGTGAGGATGGCACAGGACTGGCAGTGTTTACATTCCATTGTGCCCAGGGTTGCTATGAGTCAGAACCAACTTAATGGCACCTAACAACAACAGGGTAAGTTGGTACCAACTTAACTTCAGCCACATGCAAAAAAGCATACCTCTATTTATCATTCTCCACCCCTTTTTGTGCCACCACCCATCTGTCAGTTTGTCATACTGTGGTGGCTTGTGAGTTGCTGTGATTCTGGAAGCTATGCCACTGGTATTTTAAATGCCAGCAGGGTCACCCATGGTGGACAGGTTTCAGATGAGCTTCCAGAAGGAGACAGACTAGGAAGAAGGAGTGATGAGCTACTTCCAAATATTTAGTCACTGAAAATCTTATGAATAGCTGAGAAACACTGTCAGATATAGTGCTGGAAAATGAGTCCCTCAAGTTGGAAGGTACTCAAAATGCGACTGGGGAAGAGCTGCCTCCTCAAAATAGAGTTGACTGTGATGAAGCAAATGGGGTAAAGCCTGTGGAAGTAAAGCCCTCGGGACCTTCATTTGCTGATGGGGTACAACTCAAAATGAAGAGAAACAGCTGTAAACATCCATTAATAATCGGAACATGGAATGTACAAAGTATGAGTCTAGGAAAATTGGAAATTGTCAAAATTGAAATGGAATGCATAAACATCAATTATCTTAGCCATTGTTGTTGTTGGTAAGTGCCATCGAGCCGATTCCAACCTATAGCGACCCTGTATAGGGTTTCAGTGAGCTCGAATACCGACCTTGCAGTTCAAACGGCTTTGCAGTCTGGCGCATTAACCCACAGTGCCACACCAAGGCTCCTTACAGCACCATGTTGTTGTGAAGTGCCGTCGAGTCAGTGCCGACCCATAGCGACCCTGTATAGGGTTTCTGAGGAGCAGCTGGTGAACTTGAACCACCGACCTTGCAGTTCAAACGGCTTTGCAGTCTGGCGCATTAATCCACAGCGCCACACTATGACTTAAAGAAGCTAGTAGTGGAAGTAAAATGGAGTAGTAATTATCCAAATTAATCTAAAAGAAGGCAAGAATAGAGAAACAAAAAACAAGTGGGCACATAAAAATAAATAGCAAGATAGTAGATTAAATCTAACCATATAAATCCAAAGAAAGACCTGGTGGTTAATTGGTTAAAGGATTTATATGCTAATAAAGGAGTTGGGGGTTTGAACCCATCAGTTGTTTTGCAGGTGAAAGAGGTGGCAATGTCTGTAAAGATTTTCAGCCATGGAAACTCTCTGGACAGTTGTACTCTGTTTTACAAGGATGCTGTGACTTGGGAGTTTATATGAATCCAAGACACAGGAACTGAGAGGATCATCAGAAAATTGTCCTAGTGAATATTGATACACACAGCGTATAAAGGACTGTACTGGAGGCGCTGAGGATAAAGGAGAAAAATAATAATGGTCCATCTTCACTTGAAACTCCTAGCCCCGTGGAGAAGTTATATTGATACCTAACTGCAATGCACTATGTTAAAAGCTTAGTATAAAAGGCAAGTGAAGCACAATGTGTTATTAGAGTCCACAGAAAAGGCACTAATGTCTAATTGGGGGCTGCACTCATTCTGACCATCTTGGTTTATACTTCCCACAGTTCACTTTAGCAAATCTACACCCTTCAGTGCCACTAGAAGGAACAGAACCACATATTTTCGGACAAGGTCTTGCCACAGTAGTCATACTGATTTGATCAAAGAGGGATGCCTCACAGAAATCTGGCCAACCCTTTGACTCAGCTGTGACTAATTAGGTTTTCTCTCACTTGAGAAGTTTGCACTGACAGACAGCTGAAATGTTATGATGCAGACAGAGGGACCAAAGGAGTCCATATTGGGCTTTTGCAAGGCAAGTCAGCAGAGGATCCTGGTGCATAGAGAAAGGAAACAATGGAGTAGGCACTTGCAGAGAAGCAAAGATGACAGGCAACATGAAGTGAACCCTTAAAGTTCAGGACGTCAGTCCAGGAACTGTGTTCAGCTTTACAACATTGTTGTTGTTGTTGTTAAGTGCCATGGAGTCGGTTCCAACCCATAGTGACCCTGTATAGGATTTCCAAGGAGCGGCTGGTGAGCTTGAACTGCCAACCTTGTGGTTCAACCGACTTTGCAGTCTAACGCATTAGCCCACAGCGCCACACCAGGACACACATCAAGTGGGTTCTAACCTATAACAACCCTGTAGGAAGTGGCTGCTGTGTTTGAACTGCCTACCTTGCTGTTCAGACTGACCTTGTGATCCAGCGCATTATCCTGCAGTTATCCTCTTTTTTTCTAATATAATTTTGTCATTCTTGTGTGCTGTTGAGTAGGTTCCAACTTATAGGGACCCGGTATAGGGTTTCTGAAAGCAGCTGATGGGTTTGAACAGCTGACCAATCCTACAACCACTCATGCTCGTAGAGTTTGTTTTCTTACATGCAAAATCTTGACTAGAAAAAGTGGTGTGGTCAGCTTGATATTGACCCTCCATAACTCTCCATGCATTAATATCTCAAACCTGTGAATGGGACTCTATGTTGTTGTTAAGTGCCATTGAGCCAATTCTGACTCATAGTGACCCTGAACAGGGTTTCTAAGTTGGGTTTGAACTAGCAACCTTGTAATTAGCAGTCAGTGCTTAACCTACAGCGCCACACCAGAGACTTTATTTGATTGTTGCTAAGTGTCGTCGAGTAGGTTCTGACTCACAGCGACTTTATAGTGGTTGTGGTTATGTGCCATGGAGTCAGTTCTGACTTTACGTTGTTGTTGTTGTTGTTGTTATGTGCCGTGGAGTCGGTTCCAAGTCATAGCGACCCACAGGTTTCCAAGGCTGTAAATCTTTACGGGAGCAGAAAGCCTCATCTTTCTCCCATGGAACAGCTGGTAGGTTTGAACTGCTAAACTTGTGGTTCGCAGCCCGATTCATAACCACTACGCTACCAGAGCTAAATTAAAGTGATTGCAGTGAAGTCAACAGGTGCTTCTGCAAGAAAGGCAGGCGAATCACAGTCACTAGTTGGAGATATAATGGAAGTAAAAGGTTAGAATGATGTGAGGAAGGGACCATGACCTAAGGAATTCAGATATCCTTCAGAAATTGATAAAGGCAAGGAACTATCTTTTTCCTTGAAGTAACACAGTGGATTCTCTCAGAAGCAACACAGTCCAGCTGATACCTTGATTTTAGACTTCTGACCACCAGAACAGTGGAAAAATAGATGGGTATTGCTTTAAACCATAAAGTTTGTGGTAATTTGTTACAGTATTTATAGAAAACTAATACAGTGGGTTAGGGAGGGCTTCCTGAAGAAATGGATGCCTGGGAAATCTTGAATAACCAGCAAGAGTTAGTCAAGCAAATAATTAGAGGGATGTTGGTATTCCTGGAAAAGATTAGCATACACAGGCTCAAAAGCCAGTGTGATTCCTTCCAGAAACTGAAATGTAAGTAGGTGTTGGTGTTGGAGTTAGGTGTCATGGAGTTGTTTCCAACTCAGCAACTTTATGCACAATAGAACGAAACACTGCTCAGTCCTACCTCATCTTCACAATTGTTACGTTAGAGTCCATTGTTGCTGCCAGTGTATGTTGCTGCCATCTCTTTGGGGATCTTATTTTTTGCTAAACCTCCATTTTACCAAGCATATTGTCCTTCTCTAGGGACTTGATAATAGTGTCCATAGTGTGAGAGATGAAGTTTTGCCATTCTGGATTCTAAAGACAACTTTGGGGTTGAACGTCTTCCAAGACAGAATTATTGGTTCTTCTGGCAGTCTATGGTTCTTTAATGTTCTTCTTCAACACCATAATTCAAATACATTGATTCTTTCATAATCCTTCTTGTTCATTATCCAACTTTCAATAAGACTATTGAAAATACCATGGTTTGCGCCAGGCACATCTTAGCCCTCAAACTGATATCTTTGTTCTTAAACGCTTTAAAGAAGTCTTGTGCAGCAGATTTGCCTAATGCAATCTGGTGTTTGCTTTCATGAGTGTTGATTGTGGATCCAAGTAAAATGAAGCTTTTTACAGCTTCAATCTTTTCTCCATTTATCATGAGGTTATTTATTGGTTCAGTGGTGAGGATTTTTGTTTTCTTTACATTGAGATGGAATCCATACCAAAGGCTCTGTGCTCTTTGATCTTCATTAGCAAATGTTTTAAGTCCTCTTCACTTTCAGCAAGTAAGGTTGTATCACCTGCATATTACAGGTTAATGAGTCTTCCTCCAATCCTGATGCCATATTATTCTTCATATAATTCAGCTTCCTATATTATTTGCTCAGCATACAGATTGAACAAGTATGATAGAAGGATACAATCCTGGTGCACACCTTCCCTGATTTTAAATCATTCAATATCTATTAATTTTTTGAATAACTGTCTCTTGGTCTATGTACAGGTTCCTCCTGAGCACAATAAAGTGTATAACTCAATGTTATACAAAGTTTGTTGTGACTTATTCATTCAAATGCACTTGCATAGTCAATAAAGCACAAGTAAACATCTTTCTGGTATTCTCTACTTGCAGCTAAAATCCATCTGAAGTTACCAGTGATATCCCTAGTGTCATACACTCTTCTGAATTCAGCTTGAACTTCTGGCAGTTCTCTGCTGAGTTGTCTTCAGCTAAATTTTAGTTGTATGTGGTATTAATGATACTGTTAGATGATTTCCGCATTCCACTTTATTATTTTCCCATGCAACTTCATTATTTCATGGGCTCTGATCATAATTTTGTCCTTTCCTTTTATGTATTTATTATTCAAGAAAAACAAAGTCATAACATTTAGACTTATGTAAATGATTGTCCCTTTGTCATCAGACAGTTAAGTGTGAAGAATCTTTGGTCCTTTCCTCCAGTTAGGGAAGTGAAACACTTAAGCATTTGGAGTTTGGTCTGTCTCATAGATTCTTTCTCATAGTTTTATAGTTTTTTCCCTTTCACCACGAGACTCAGCCATATAAGAAATATTTAAAAAAATATTATATCCATTATTTTTAAGCATTATGTCTTAGAATTTTTCCTCTGAACACTAGAACTGTTGAACTGTTATAAAGAGAAATTAGCTCTGTGTTGTTGTTAAGTGACGTTGAATTGGTTCCAACCCACAGTGACCCTGTGTAGGGTTTCTGAGGAGCAGCTGGTAAGCTTGAACCACCAGTCGTGTGGTTCAGACTGACTTTGCAGTCCAGTACAGTTTATCTGTTTTCAGTTAGGTTCACTCTTTCAATAGTCTCCACAAATATTTACTGATGGTCTGTATGGGTCATTCTGCTTGTAACTATAGTACAATGGCACACATGGTGGTGGTGTGCCGTGGAGTTGGATTCGAACTCATAGAGACCCGGCATAGGGTTTACGAGGCTGCAGATCTTTACAGGAGCAGAAAACCTCATCTTTCTCCCATGGAATGGCTGGTAGGTTCAAACTGCTGACCTTGAGGTTAGTAGCCGAACTCAACAGCTACGCTACCAGAGCTCCTTATATAGCCTAGTAGTCCGCTATCACCATTTTCTGGGTATGTTTTCTCATCAGTGATTCCACTCTCTAGGAGGAAATTCCTCTAGGGAAGATAGAGTTATAGGCAATAACAGCATATGCATCACCAGAAAATTGCTGTCATTCTAAGTGTTTCCCAATAAGCAGAACACATTTCTGTGCCTAGGAGAACCAAACAAAACCAAACTATAGGGCATTACTTTGGTACTACCAACCCTAGGCCACACATTCATAGTTGTAGGTCAAGTTCATCAAATTGTATCAGATTACTCTTTTTTTCCTCTTCTGTCTTCTTGTGGTTGAGCTCTGATCATCCAGTCATTGAAGCCAGATCAAGTGGGTATTATCTGCAAGTGTGGGTGTTCTTCTGCATATGCCCTTTCTTCTTATCCACTGGATGCTTCACTCTAGTCCACGCTAGTCCTCTGTGGCTATGTCACTGACTCTGGGCCCAAGAGTCCCCAGGTCTTGCCACACTGCTGGCCAACCAGGTCTCCACGCTGGTTCATAGGAGTCAATTGAACATTGTAGGGCTTACCTCGCCCCTTCATTGCTGTTTTTCCCTCACTTCCCCTTATCGGTGACCAGCGTGGTCACCAATCAGAGCGTGTATTCCCATTGAGTCTTAGTCTTGGAAGGGGGTTTGCACTGAGGGGACCTGACCACTTGCCTTGACGTCTCCTGGGGAAGCAACTTGTTTGTTCTTGTAGTAATAGTCCATCTGCCTCTATTGTTTTGTATTTTTCCTGTAGGTCTTTCTTTCAAGTAGTATCTTCTGTTCTTCTAGCCACTCCAGGCTGGTCTGCTTGTCCTTTCAAGCGGAAATTTCCCATCTCTGGAGATCTGGATGTGGTTCAGGCTTCTACCTATAGTCTTATGTATTGCAGAGGCTCTGCAGGAAGCCTCCTTCACTGGGCACGTTGTAGCCCCATTTTAGGTATTCCAATCAATTATAGGCAGAAGATGGACTTACAAGCTTTCTTTGGTGATGTTTCCGGCTATTCCTTTCTCTCCCCCTCCAGTGTCTATTTTATAATACAATGCAAGGAAAACCAAGATTCAAAAGACAGCCAAGCATCTTAACATCATTCTCCCCTTTCCCCCATTCCAACCATGTCTCAATCTCTGTATGCCAGAGCCCTGTTGTTCCAAGGTTGTGCATACATCATTCTTTACCTCTGTCCCACTTAGTCCATGCAAACCTGCCTAATTGTTCTCTCATCTGCTTTGTTCTTCCATTCCCCTCTCCCTTCTTGTATATTGTCCCCCTCCCCAGCACTCAAACTATCCTGTGTCTAATCCCTGCCCTGTGCTCCACCTTCCCTTCCCTTCCCTCACCCACCCCCACCTTCCCAGCAATCAACAAAGAATTCCCCCCACCCCCATTTAGTATGGGTTCTTTTTCTTAGTCTTTTACAGTAGTGGTCCTATGCAGTATTTCTCCTTTTATGATTGACTGATTTCACTCAACATAATGTCCTCAAGGTTCATCCATGTTAAGCGGTGGCTTGCAGCGTCCTTGTTATTTTTCAAGGGAGCATACTAGTCCATTGTCACACATCTGTTTTGAATAAGCTTCAGTGCTACCCACTACCATGATCATTTGCAAGTGGAGGAATTCATTTTCTGAGAAACAACAACATTCCAATTTCAATCCAATTCACAGGTGCCTCCCACCCCCACCCCATTTCCCAGGACTATTTTACAAACTGGTCAGACCTGCCTGGGGTGTGTAAATCATCCAAGTAAACTCCATATAATCCCACCCCACCCCACCCCACTGCCATCAAGTTAATTCAGATGCATAGTAACCGTAAATAGAATTTCTGAGGCTGGATATATTTACTGAGCAGAAAGCCTCATCTTTCTCCTTCTGGAGGGTTTGAACTGCCAGCTTTCCAGTTAGCAGTCCAGTGCTTATCCTACATTGCCACCAGAACTCTTTATGTAATCTTAAGGATTACTCTTATAATTTTTTTCCTGGTGCTTTTATTCAACAGTCTTTGCTGGTGCTATTATTCTAGCTGTTACGGGTTTCTACCACTACTTGCTGAGACCACTACAAATTTTGCTGCACAGGTAGGTCTTCTCACAGTGCCATGTCAGAAGTTGTCTGCAGTATTATGGAGTCATTCTGTCGGCTCAACAAAGTCCAGTGATGCTGCTTCAAGGCCATTTGTCATCCTGACTCCCACATTTAACTAAATAAGCACTAGTAGCTCAGTCTTTCTCTTTTACCTGGCCAAGCCCTCTCTATAGTCAATGTCTAGAAGAAAAACCAGCAACTGCAGGTCTACTGATCACAAGCCTTTCAGAGAGGTCACACGCTAATCCATCTCTATTAAAGTATTGGGTTCTATTGCAATCATGCCTAGTCCCTGAAAAATGGGGATCTATGTCCATAAGGCATTTCCCAGTCTCCATTTGTTTTACACTCTTGGTTTATGTATGTGAATGAGCCTAGAGTATTCCTTCCTGCTCTCTCTAGCCCTTTGCCAGGCATGCACTTAAGGTCTTATAAGCTTTCTTTACCTATTACTAAGAATCAAAGTATAACATAAAATCTTATAAACTTGTTCTGTGTTACTGCCTAAAATTAACTAAAATTAACTGATATAAAATGGGATTCAATGAAGTTTATATACTGATTAAAACAAAACAAAATATCAGACAAAGTACGAAAGTTCACTGTTAGCTCTTTTTGCTTATAGATTATGTGACGTAAGCCTAGTTCTCAACCAAGAGCCACTCTAATAATTTGATCTGGTTTAGGCTGGCACCCAGAAAATACAAAAAATAAAATAATGAATCATCAGTGTAATAAAATCAAGCTTTCTTAAAGGTCATGCATATGTGAGTTTGTTGGTAAGTAAGGGCACTAAGAATGCTCTGGATAAATTGTTTGCCCAAAGTACCAGATGGTCTTTGATTGCAGGTGGTGCCCTTTATTGAAGCTGTGCTGTAAAGTTTGGATATGGTGACTCTCAGGTCTGATATCTAAGCATCCTCTGTCTCGGTGTTTTGCTTGTTCTTTTAGTCTATCTAGTTGGAAGACCCACCTTTGTTCTTATCCTTCTGTTTCCTGAAGATTAATGGTCTTCTCTTGAGTAGCAATATGATAGTCCTGCCCCATGCTGCTATTGTTCTATTCTAGTTGGCCCATACCTGCAGATATCACTTGTTTCAGGACTTTGTCCTGTTTGTCTGCTCAAACCCTCCTTCCCTCCTGGTTAAACTTCCATGCATACCTGGATTACCACCTGTTGTTTGTTAACATCTCTATGTACCAAGTCCCATATGTGTTTTTCACTTCTCTATTGCACCTGGAAATTGATTTTTCTACCCCGGTTCCTGCTGAGTCCTTACAGAATCTACTTCATTCCATTGAAATGTTAGTACCATGCAAAGTTGTGTCCCAAACACAGTCTAAATTCTCTTCCACATAGTAATAGGCATTAGCATTTTTATAATAATTTTTCTGTCACCTTTAACCAACTCTTTATGCTAAATCTTGCCAACTTCCTTGCTATCATGGTCAACCCTGTACAGATATAATTCAGCTAGTCTTTTAAAAGGTAGCAAATAGAAGTGATTCACATATTTCAAATTGTAGGGATATAATTTTCTATGATAAGAAATTTCTATTTTATTAATTATGCATTTCTTTACATTATTATTTTGCATCAGCATTTTAAAGAAAATGTCTCAGGAGTGATTCAAAGTTTTATGGGTCTTACAGCTTAAATAGTGTAGTGATAGGCTCGGTGGTAGAATCTCACCTTCGGCTCAATGGCACTTAACAACAACTACAACAATGCAGAAGACCTGGTTATGTTCCCAACCAATATACGTGCCCATCCATCAAGCTCGCATGCTGAACAGGTTTCAGCGGAGCTTCCAGACTAAGATAAACTAGACAGGCATGATGATCTGCTTCCCAGTATCAGCCAATGAAAACCCTATGGATCACAATAGTCCAACCCACAACTGTTCATGAGGAGGGTACTGGTAGCATTTTCATTCCATTGCTTATGGGGGCCTCATGAGTGGGAGCTGACTCAACAGCAGCTAATAACAATAAAACTTATATAATTTTAATGACTCTGCTTAATAAAAAAAAAACAAACCCATAAAATTACAAGTATAAAGCTAGTTTTCAGACCTGTGCAAATGAGGGGCTAGAAGTTTAAGTTTCATTAGTTTTATTGTAAATTTACCTTTAGGGTCATAATTGTCTTCAATAGAACTCCTGTCGAATCAAACTGCTACTAGGTATGTTGTTGTTGTAGGGTGTCATTGAGATGGTTCTGACTCTTAGCAACCCTATGCACAATGGAACAAAACACTGCCCAGTCATGCACCATCTTCATATATGTTGTTACGCTTGAATCCATTACTGCTGCTACTGTGTCAACCCATCTTGTTGGGGGTCTTCCTCTTTTTCTTTGACCTTTCACTTTACCAAGCACGATGTCCTTCAGGGAATGGTTCTTCCTGATAACATGTCCAAAGTATAAGTAATGAAATCTTGCTATCCTGGTTTTTAAGGATACTATACTTCTTCATAGACAAATTTGTTTGGTCTTCTGTCAGTCCACGGTGCTTTTAATATTCTTTTCCAGCACCATAATTCAGAGGCATCGACTCTTCTATAGTCTTCCTTATTCACTGTCCAACTTTCACATGCGTATCAGGTGATTGGAAACATTACGGCTTCAGTCATGTGTACCTTAGTCCTCAAACGGGTATCTTTGCTCTTTAACACTTTAAAGACGTTTTTTTTTGCAGCAGATTGGCCTAATGCAATACATCATTTAATTTCTTGATTGCTGACACCCTGGGTGTTCATTGTGGATCCAACAAAATGGTCTTTGACAACTTCAATCTTTTCTCCTTTTGTTGTTGTTGTTAAGTGCTGTTGAGTCAGTTCTGACTCATAGCGACCCTGTATAGGAGTGGCTGGTGGGTCTGAACCTCCTACCTTGCTGTTCAAACCGACTTTGAGGTCAAGTGCTTATCGTGTGGCTCCACATCAATTTATATGGATGTTATTTATTGGTGAGGATTTTTGTTTTCTTTACATTGAGGTGCAACCCAAAAGACTGTGGTCTTTGATCTTTATCAGAAGTATTTTAAGTCCTTTTCACTTTCAGGAAGCAAGGTTGCATCATCTGCATATTGCAGGTTGTTAATGAGTCTTCCTTCAATCCTGATACCACATTTTTCTTCATATAATTCAGTTTCTCAGATTATTTGCTCAGCATACAGATTGAATAAATATGGTGAAAGAGAATACAACCCTGGCGCACACCTTTCCTAATTTTAAACCGTTCAATGTTCCTTTGTCCTGTTCAAACAACTGCTTCTGGGTCTATGTACAGGTTCCTCATGAGCATAATTAAGTGTTCTGGAATACTCATTCTCTGCAAAATTGTCCATAGCTTGTTATAATCCACACAATCGAAAGTCTTTGCGTAATCAATAAAGCACAGGTAAACATCTTTCTGGTATTCTCTGCTTTCAGCCAAGATTCATCTGACATAGCAATGGTATCCCTCTTTCCATGTCCTTTTTTGAATCCAACTTGCATTTCTGGCAGCTGTCAAAGTACTGTTGCAACTTTTTTTGCGTTATCGTCATCAAAGTTTTATTTGCATGTTATTGTAATGATATTGTTTGATAATTTCAGCATTCTGTTGGGTCAGCTCTCTTTAGAATGGGCACAGATAACGGATCTCTTCCAACTGGTTAACCAGGTAGCTGTCTTCTCTTCTAAATTTCTTGGCATACAGGTATGAGCGTCTTAAGTTCTGCATCAATTTACTGAAAATTTTCCATTTGTATTCAGTCAATTCCTGGAGTTTTCTTTGTAAGCCAATGTCTTGCTTTCAGTGCCATTGGGACTTCTTCCTTCATTAGCATTTTGATTGTATCTTACTTCTTGAAATGGTTGAACATCTATTTCTTTTTGGTAAAGTGACTCGGTGTATTCCTTTCATCTTCTTTTGATGCTTTCTGTATCATTCAATATTTTGCCTATGGAATCTTCAATATTACAAATTGAGGCTTAAAGTTTTTCTTAATTTTTTTCAGCCTGATAAATGCTGAGGTATTCTTTTCTTTTTCTTTTTACATGTTTCATTATAATACTTTGCCCATTTCATTATAGGACTTTACTTTGTTTTCTAGAGCTCTCCTTTTAAATGTGCTGTTCAGCTGTTTTACTTTCTCATATCTTCAATTTAGCTTTCCTATGTTGAAGAGCAAGTTTCAGAGTCTCTTCTGACATCCACTATGCATTAGTGTTCCTTATTAAATTTAACTCCTGTAATTAGCATATGGGATTGTGAGGAAGATTAACATGAGAGGGATTTAGAACAATGCCTAACACATAAAATACACAATACATTTTAGCCATTATTATTTTTATTACTTACTAGAAGGAGCTCTGGTAGCGTAGTGGTTACGAATCGGGCTGAGAACCTTAAGGTCAGCGGTTCGAAACTACCAGCCGCTCCGTGGGAGAAAGATGAGGCTTT
>NW_006408531.1:22237884-22256515 GCF_000296735.1 Chrysochloris asiatica
CACCCTCGGAAACCCTGTACAGGGTCGCTATGGGTCGGAACCGACTCAACAGCACTTAACAATAACAAAAGTACCTTGAACTCTTGGTGTGGTTCTATAGGATCAGCACTATACTTAGAACCACAAGGTCCACAGTTCAAACCCACCAGCTGCTTCTTGGAAACTCCATACAGGGTCACTATGAGTCAGACTCAACAGCACTAAACAACAACAACAGTATAATCTTAGCAAATAATTTATTATTTTGATTCTTAGACTTCTGTTTGATGTAATAGAGATAATACCTGCTCTCTAGGGTAACTGAGTATCATCATTTGTATGATGTGAATGTGCTCTGTAAACTGAAAAGCATCATTGCTGTTGTTGTTAAGAGGAGTGGCTAGTGAGCTTGAACTGTCAACCTTGCTGTCCAAACCGACTTTGCAGTCCGGCACGTAAACCCATAGTGCCACAACAGGACTCTGAAAAGCATCATGGTGGTAGTGGTAGTGTGACATGCAGTCGGTTCCGACTCATTAGGGTTTCCGCTGCTGAAAATCTTTACGGGAGCAGAAAGCCTCATCTTTCTCCCTCCTGCGGAATGGCTGGTAGTTTCGAACTGTTGACTTAGAAGTTAACAGCCCCACTCGTAACCACTACTCTACCAGAGCTCCTGAAACATACATTGAATAAGATATTGGCATTGTGGCTTCATTTGACTTCGTTAACTTTATAAAAGGTCATGTTCAGGAAAGGAAAGAAGTATTTAAAGTGAGTCAGAACCGACTTGAGGGCACTTAACAAAAGACCTCAGTAGAAGAGGGAACATGCTGGAGGTAATAATAAACTGGATATCGCATTACAAATGCAAACCTGAAGATGAAATAAGTAAAATCTGAGAAAAAGCAGTCTATTATACGAAAGAAAAGAAGCAGAGGTTATTGCGTGTGTGTGCATGATTGTCTACCCTTTGTCCTCGACCTAGGTTTCCAACTTCTTCAACTATGTCGTGCTCTGTAATCCAGTCTTCCAGGTCTCTGCCTGGAGAAACCCCGCTGGGTTCAGGATAAAGGTCTCTGCTCCATGGGTTTCCCCAATTTCTCCCTCCTCTTCTGTAAGAAGCATATATGGCTTTTAAAAATGACTCTTGGTGAAAGCATTTCCACTGTGACTGAAGGGGACCTAGTTTTCCTTAATTTCCTATGTCCAAGGCCTGGTCTAGTTTTTATCCCCAATAGGCGTTCAATAAACGTTTACTAAATGAAAGGACTGCGAAGAAATAACTTAAAAGTTGCTAGTACATTTAATGCCGAGATTTGCAGGTAAAACGCCTTGCACACATGGCATCACCATCCAGGGGGCTCGGCGTGCCAGGGAATGCTCTTATGCAGGAGGACACGCAGCGACCCCGAGCTGGGAAGCCCGCGAGAAGATCCGCCCCTCGTCTGCGCGGGGGCGTGCTCCGACCCCTGGGGGAGTGGCTAGAGGCGTAGGGGCGTGGCGCAGCCCGCGGGGGTTTCCGTGCCGGGAGCGCGTCCGGCGGGGCCGCGGGAGGGGCTTCCGCTGCCAGGGGGCGGGGCTGACGCGCAGATTCCTCTGACGGCCCCAGCCAGGGAATTTCAATTTGAAACCTAGCGAAGGGCTGAAGTAGGCGCTGCAGCCGGGTGGCTGGGGCTGGAGCGGGACGGGTTCCCGCGGTAAGCGAGCTCCTGAAGTGCGGAGTCGGGGTAAGGAGGCGTAAGGACTGCAGAATGGCGGGCCCGTAGCGATTTGTTCCTGCCCAGCTACAGGGGCGGCTCTGATTTCCCCCTGGGCTGCAGCTGGGAAGCTGATCTCCGGCAGGAAGCGGTGGCGGGACCCCACTGGGTGGGGGTGGGGGTGCGATATCTGCTCTCTTTGGGATTTTCTGTGGTTTAGATCTTGTTTCTTTCCGTCTCTGTCGGACCCGACTCCTACTCTGAGGTCCGAGTCCTGTTGCTTCTGGCCGGATCATCGCTTCCCCGCCCCGTTGCGGCTTCACTCTTTCCCTTTCTCGGACGCCGGAGCAGCCGCGTCTCGTCCGAGCCGGGAGGGATCGGGGGCATGGTGAGGATCGCGCCGGCCTCCAGGGCAAGCGTCCGGAGCCCCGCGAAGTAACAGGAGGAGGAATCCGGCCCCATCCCGGGCGCGGGCCTCGGCGCGCGACCTGGTCCTGGGATGGAGCGGTCGCCTGCCCTCAGCGTCTCGCGATGTGCGAGGGGGTTCTGGGCTTGCGGCCTCGGCGTCCTCCTTCACGAGGATGATTTTTGGAGGAGAAACCCCGCGTCTTCGAGGGCCACGTCGGCCCCCGGTGCGCGTTTTTGGGCGGCATGGGCCGACCCCGCGGGGAGCCGGTGAGGGCGGTGTCGGAGGTCAGCGGTAGCTGCGTCCCCGAGCCACGCGCGGCGTGGTTCTAGCCCAGCGTCTGCTCATGCCCGCTCGCGTCCGCGTCCCCTGCGGCTGCCTGGGAGTACCGCGGCGGATGCGGCCGGGCAGAGATGGAAGGGCACGCACGTTTTATGCTCTGATCTTTCAATTCCAACGCCCAGCTCGTGTCGCCACCCATGACTTGTCTCTCTCCTTCTGGGGTGGGAGCGTTTTCAGGTGAGGCTCCTGGAAGGAAGACAAGGAGAGCCTAAGGGAACGGGAAGAGTAGATAGGGTTGCTCCTTGCACTGGCACCTGGGCGTCCGGGGTCCCCCTTCCCCGCGGAGGCACTGCCCCTAGTAGCTGGCTTGACTGAGGTAGGACGGCAATCATTATGCTTTTCAGTATCGCTGACCTCCCCTGAGGTCATGATTTTTTTTTGGTGATATTAGAACTCCTGCCTAGAGTCTTATTTTTAGAAGGGGGACTCTGTGCTGAACTCTAACGCCTTTTATTTGTATTCCGGGTAACAACTGTCCCTGTTTTAAGGAGCCCAGGTGGTGGAATCCAGAGGAGCTGTGGATATATTTTCTCTTTTGGGAACCATTATCTTTTCCTTAGTTTCTTAAACTCCTTGCATTTGAAAAGGCGTGTGTATGTGCAGGGCGTCTCTTGTTACTGTTCTTAAAGTTTTTTTTTTTTTTTTAAATGACTCCCATGGTGTTTCCTTCATTCCTCTCTTTCACTCTGTTACCGTTTATTTTTCCTTCTTGTTTGTTATCTTACCCCAGAATCCATTATTTCTATATCCCCTATACGTTTGTAATTTTGTGTAGAGAATTATCATTTTAGTCGGTGTTCTATTTTATTTCTCCCCCTTATGGTATGCTCTTGAGGGATACTGCGTCAATTTCTTGACAGCGAGGACTGTGTATTTAGAATTCTAAGGCTTTAAATAGATTTTACTGGGAAACCAACAGCGCTTAATCCTATTCAGTTTCTGTTTGCAGACTCATTTCTGTGTGAAATCACAGGGTTGCTATTGCACCGTTGATGGGGCTGCATTGCAATGCAATCTTGAATTGTGGTAAGGGCCCAAGAGTAAATCCACCAGAATGGAGTTTGACACAACTTCTGAAGTGCTAGGCTGGTCACCTGTCAGAGCTCAAGTTATTATCATTCTTATAATTAAATCTGAAGACCAATATTAGCTGTCAGACACCTTACTCTAAGGAGATTGTTAGAGAATTATAAGACTTAAGTGGTAAAGATTTAGAACAATGTGTTGGATTTAGGACTAATTTAAAACTACCCATTCTTGCTCTCTTCTTGGGCAGAATTCCCACTGAAGTCAGTAGTGGTCTTGTGTGAAAAAGGACAGCTGAAAACAAGAGGCTGCTCATTTAGAGTAATGGGTAGGGTTGTATCTTGCCTTTTCCAACATTCCTCTTTAAGACCTAGTCAGCCATAATAGTTCTTTTAAATCTTTTTTCTGTAGACGTTCAAGAGAAAGAAAATATATGGATGAATTGAGTGACCAACCTTAGATTTTTGTAATCTATCTAAATTGGATGGAGCTCACTTATAAAGATTAAAAATTGAAAAATTTCAGCAGAAATATGACAAACTTGTTGGAAAAAAAAACTTATATTTTGTAGCACTTGGATATTGACTTTCAAATTTGAATTTTATTCCAAGTTACAAAGAAGCAAATATGCAAATCTAGGGGACAAATCTGAACAGAGAGGCCCACCAGAAAATGAAAGGGTAAATTTAGGAAGTCCTGATAGCTCTTCCTATGCTTTGAGACAGAGCTTTTAGTACAGTTTTGCTCATGTATGTATGTATTTCTTAGTGACCATCTGGGCTCATCATTAGATTTGAAAGCTCCCAAGTTGGCCTTGTGCTGACCCGAATTGGTGAGCTTGTTAGGTTCTTTGCTCTTAAAAGTAGGTTCTTGGTGGTTTACCTTTTCCAAAATTACCAGTTCTAAAGAATTAAGTTTAGAAATCCAATCCAGTCACCAGAATCTAAAAATAGATTCCTAAAAATCATAACCATGTCCATATGTACCAGTCGCTTTCAACTAAAAATTTGCAAAGATGTCAAAGCAGCCCTTACCCAAAATATTTATTGGTAAAATTACCCTGTAATTAATAATATTGTATGTTGTTAAATGCCATTGAGTCCATTCTGACCTATAATAACCCTGTATAGCATTTCTGAGGAGCAGCTGGTGAGTTTGAACCATTGACCTTTCAATTCAAACCGAGTTTGCAGTCCAGCATATTAACCTAAAGCTCCACACCAGGACTCTTATATTTAATATCAGGTTTTCTTGTAATCACCACTCTTATATTACTGTGGCAGAAAATTATGATTATCATTGTCATTGTATTTGTGAATGTGGGTTTTATATTTTATATTGTTGTTGTTATTGTTGTTATGTGCCTTGGAGTCGGTTCCGACTCATAGCGAGCCTGCACAGGGTTTCCGAGGCTGTTAATCTTTACAGGAGCAGAACGCCTCATCTTTCTCCCATGAAGCAGCTGGTAGCTTCGAACTGCTAACCTTGCGGTTCGCAGCCTGATTCGAAACCACTATGCTACCAGAGCTCCTTGTGGAATGCTAAATGGTTTCAAAGTTTTAACTGTCTTTTTTAACTGGAGCAATCTGATTGAAAGCTATTTGAGGACTATTTTGAAACGTATGCATTACTAATATTTTTATAAGGGGATCAAATAGTTTATAGTGATCAGTACTACAGAGAATCATGCATTTCTAAGATCTATATTGTTTACTTAGAGAAAACAAAGGAAACGTGCCTACTGCCCTCATACCACCTTTATTTAGAAACATATCCAGTGGCCTTGTTTGTTATTTCAGATTCAGAATTACTGTGCCTAACCGCTGGGTACCCTTGCAGATTTAAAAGCCTCAAATAAATGTTTATTCTGGCTTCAGTAGTCAGCCAGTACTAGCCAAACCCTAATTTATCACCCTTTTATAGAATTCTGGAATCTCAGGGCTAGACTTTTAGGTGTCAGTGAATCCGCTCTCACACCCCTCCTGCCTCTTCCCAACACTGAGCATTCCCAGCCTCTTTGGAAGACAGGAGTTAATAGAAGATTTGTATATGATTTCTCCACAGATTCCAGACTGAGCATCCTTTGGAAATGCCATGTTTTGGCACAAACTAGCAACTTGATTTTCATAAAATTTCTTTCATTCCTCTGCCTGCACGATGTCTGACACTAAAATCTAAAAGGAATGAATGCTTCCTGGTGTCTTACTTTTAGGGGAATGACCTCCAATTTAGCTGTTAAAAACAAAAACAAAAATCCAGTCCACTACCTTTGAATTGATTTGGACTTACAGCGGCCCTATAGGACAGAGTAGAACTGTCCCATGGGTTTCTCAGATCAAATCTTCACAGAAGCAGACTGCCACATTGTTCTCCTCTGGAGCAGCTGGTGGGTTCACACTGCCTACCTTTTAGTTAGCAGCTGAGCACTTGAGCTATTTAGAAATTATAGGTGCCATAAAGGAAGGAAATATTTTTAATATCAGCTAGAAATGGTTGTTGTTGTTGATAAGTGCCATTGAATAGCTTCTAACTCATAATCACCCTGTATAGGTTTTCTGAGGAGCGGTTGGTGTATGTGAAACGCCGACCTTGCTGTCCAATGCTTACCCGACAGCGCTACACCAGAACTTCCTGTCAGCTAGAAATAGCTGATAGTTAATAAAGCATATGTGGGAGGGGGAGCTTGATGGCTCAGTAGTGCTTTCTGTATTTTACCAATATATGAATATATCCATGAGCTTGAATGTATTAAAAGGTAATTTACACTCTTTTTGTCCAAATAGGCTACTTATTTTTTCAGTCAAGATTCATCCATCTTGAGGGCCAGAAGGGAGCTTGGAGATCATTTAATTCAAATGCTTGATCTGAGTTAGTTGGGAAGCTTGCCCAGGGTGGGTCTCAGGGCTTCATATACTGTCTGAGACTTTAAATAAGTAAGCTTTTCTTTGTGTGTGTATATGAGATGTTTGGGAGCAGTGTTTAGAAGGATTTGGGGTTACAAAAGGCTGAGAACAAGAAGTGGGGGGGGTGCTATTTTGAGATTTGCGCATCTTTTTTTCTTTTGTTTTCATGGTACTCTATTGCACTTTCATCATTGATTTCTTCCCCGCCCTTCCCTGGATAGCCTTAATTTTCATCTAATTAAATTTATTTAGTTAATCCCTTTTGCCCAGTTGTCAAGGCTAAGCTGAATTCTGATATAATCTTGGCCACTTATTCTTACCTGTCAATTTAATCAATGTGTTTTTATTTCCTCACAAGTTTGTTTGATGAAGTATTGGTTAGAATGGCTCTGTAACAGAATCAGTAACTGGACCTCACTTTTGGATTCTGGCTTGACTGTCACAATTGTTTGTAAATTATTTTTCAGAGCATCAATTTCCTTGTCTTTAGTATGGGGTTAACAATCATTTCTACCTCTTAGCGTTATGTGAGAATTAAATGAACTAATGTTTCACATAGTGCCTCGCATCTGAGAAAATTGTTAGGTTAGGAAAAGTTGAAGGTCACTTGAGCATATGTGGTAAGCAAATTTTTTGCAGTACTTTGGAGAAATTATCTGTGTGGAAGTACAGTCTTTGATATGAAACCGTAATTTCCTATGCTGATCACAAGTTTAAACCACTTTTTTAACAATTTCAGTACAGTGTCTCTAGAATTTTTGAACTTTTAGAAAACTTTCTCCTAGCAACTTTTTTCCACTTTTCTGGAAAAAAATAGATCATTTATGAGAGGGTTTCAAAAAGTTAGTAAAAAAATTCCATTTTTCCAAGAACTCTTTAAGCCTCCCCTCATATATGGCAATCCTTCAGTATTGTAAGTTGAAGCTTGAATTTTTTTCTTCAGTTCCTTCAGCTTGAGAAGTGCTTATTAGTATGTTCTTCCCTTTTGGTTTTCTAACTGTAGGTCTTTGCACATTTTATGATAATATTTGACTTTGTCTTCATGAGCTGCTCTTCGAAATTTTCTGTTTTAACTTTTTTACCTCATTTCTTCCATTTGCTTCAGCATCTCTATGCTGGAGAAAAAGTCTCAGTGTCTCTTCTGACATCCTTTTTGCTAGAAGAAGTACAGCCAGAGGGCTCCTTGGAAGCCAAGATGGCCAGACTTTGTCTCTTATACTTCGGACATATCATCAGAGAGACCAGTCCCTGGAGAAGGAGATCATGTTTGGTAAAGTGAAGGGTTGGAGAAAAAGAGGAAAACCCCCAACTAGATGCATTAGCACAGTGGCAGCAGCAGTGGGTTCAAATGTAGCAATGATTGTTAAGTTGGTGTAGGACCAGGCAGTGTTTTGTTCTGTTGTGCATAGGGTCTCTATGACATGGTAGGTACTGACTTCATGGCACCGAACAACAATAACATATATGGCAATAGAGGCCTGGTGTGGTACTGTAGGATAAGCATTGGATTGCTAATCATGAGTGCCATGGTTCAAACCTACCAGTTGCTCCTTGGGAACCCTATACACGTTTGCTCTGAGTTGGAACCCACCTAACTAATAACATATATGGCAAAGCTATTTGAATGTAGTTTCAAAACCCAGGGTGAGTGAAGTTTTTTTGTTTGTTTATTTAATGGCAGAGATAACTGAATGTAAAATTTGTGTGGGTGTGCCTTATAACTTTTCACTATAACTTCAGTAAGTTTGCTGGAAGAAGGTTGACTTGATAAGTGAAATTGCTCTTATAAAACTGGTAAACTTCTTTTTGTGTGTGGAATATATTTGCAGACATACTCCCCCCACCCCAAAAACAAAACAAAACGAGTGTTTACTTTCAAGTAGCCGACTGCATGAGAAACCAGAGGTTTCACACGAATATATTGTAGTTTTTTCTGGAAGACCTAAGGTCTTGGCAACACTGGGCTCTTGCATTTCCATTTTAGTAACCATCAAACAGCTTCGGAGTTTCTTCCCGTTTTTTACTTGTCTCGGTCTCTTCCTTTGTCTTTTGTCTTACCTCTAGGACATTTCATTCATTTACATTAGCTGTCAGGCTCCTTTACGCTGAATGATGCCAAACATGGACCTTAAAATGGAGTTCCTAGCCCTAGGGTTTTTCTACTTCTGGGGCCAACAGTCATTACACTGAAGACTGACCTTTGGGTCACAGTCGAGAGTCATAGTTCATGAATCCCATTAATCAGTGTCTGGCACGCAGTAGGCCCTCAGTAGCATGTGGAAGGAATGCTCTTTCTAGTTCCCTCCTAGACTTCATGACTCATTGCTTGAAAAATAAACATATTTCCAGGTTCTCTGAAGCCTAGTGTCATATCCCAGCAGCTCACAGCTGTAACACATGAGGGAACTTCAACAAGTTTTCGGAAAAATTATAGTATCTTTTCATTCCGTTTGCCCACCAACCTTTTGAAGCCCTTCATATTTACTTATTATCTGTAAGACTTTTTAATAAGGGTTCTTTTGTTTTGAAGATGAGTTTTTAAAAACATTTATTTTTGTTGTTGAAAAATGCATGCAGCAGAACATACATTAATGAACAGTTCCTACATATGCAGTTTGTTGATACATTTCATCTTTGAAGTTGGGTAATCATCTCCTTTTCTAAATTGCTGCTTCAACATTAGAATTAACTCACTGCCCTGTAGACTTCCTATATAACCATTTGAGTTGCTAAAGACCAGCTTCTTCATATTGTCAAATATCCACTTACTGGTTAAGCTGTCGACTGAAATGATTGGGCTGTGGGATGAGGACTGTACTATTCCATCTTATTGGGTTGCACACCTAATCACTTACATAGTATTGGTGCTTGAAAGCCGTTATTGTGTATAGGAGGTTAACAGTAAACAAGAACAAATATTGATAGAAAGCAAAGAGTAAAGAATAGAACAGGTTTGAAGTGAACTGGTCCCCTCCAATCCTGTGAGTGCCTCACTTAACATTGTAGGGGAGGAACCCACATAATGTCTAAGGAGACCAGCTCACCCTTCCCAAGTTAGCCCATGTCCATTTCTTTGTCCCTGGGAGGACATGCCATGGACCAGATGTCAGCAGGTGTGTCTCGATTTTCAGCAGTTGTACTGTCAGTTTGTATTGTGTATGGTGTCTCTCTCTCCATGACTTTCCTTGGCTAAGTCTGGCCTCCTGCACTTCGTGGTACAGCTCTCAGTCAGCACCTTCAGGACAACTCTGGGCCAATACAAAGGTAACTTGTTAGGTGCCATCGAGTGACCTTATTCACAACATCACGAAATACTGCGTGGTCCTGCACCATCCTCACAATTGTTTTTGTGTTTGCGTCCATTTACTTGCTGCTATTGGGTCAATCATCTCTTTGGGGGATCTTCCTTTTTAATACTTTAAAGATGTGTTGTGCTGCAGGTTTGCCTAATTCGACACATCGTTTGGTTTCTTGACTACTGCTTCCATCAGTATTGATTATGGATCCAAGCATATGAAATCTTTGACAACTTCAGTCTTTTCTCTATTTATCATGATGTTATTTATTGGTCCAGTTGTGAGGATTCTGTTTTCTTTGCATTGAGGTGCAATCCATACTGAAGGCTGTATTCTTTGATCTTCATCAGTATTTCAAGTCCTCTTCACTTCAGCACCCAAGGTTGTATCATCTGCATGTCACAGGTTAATGAATTTTCCTCCAATCCTGATGCCATGTGCTTCTTCATATAATCTAGATTCTCAGATTATTTGCTTATCATATAGATTGAATAAATAGGGTGTGAGGATACAACCCTGGTGCCCCCTTTCCTGATTTTAAACCATTCAGTGTCTCCTTGTTCTTTTTTGACAGTTGCCTCTTGAACTATGTGTAGGTTCCGTGAGCACAATTATGTGTTCTGGCATACCCATTCTTTGCAGTGCTATCCATAGTTTGTTGTGTTCTACACAGTTGAGTGCCTTTGCATAGTCAATAAAGCACGAGTAAACATCTTTCTGATACTCTGTACTTTCACCCAAGTTCCATCTGACACCAACAATGATACCCGTAGTCCTAAATCATCTTCTGAATCCAGCTTGAATTTCTGGCAGTTCTCTGTTGATACACAGTTGCAACTGTTTTTAAATTATCTTCAGCGAAATTTTACTTGCATGTGATATTAATGATGTTGTTTGATAATTTCCACATTCCATTGGGTCACCTTTGTAAGGAATGGGCACAAATATCGATATCTTTTGTTCGGTTGGCTAGGTAGCTGTCTTCCAAATTTATTGGCGTAGGTGGATGAATCCCTCCAGTACTGCAGTGTGTTAAAAAATTTAAGTTTGTATTCTGTCAATTCTTGGATCCTTGTTTATCTCCAATGCATGCAGCTTGGACTTCTTCCTTCAGTACTGTTGGTTCTTGATCTTATGCTGCCTCTTGAAATGGTTGAACATGGACCATTTCTTTTTTGTACAGTGACTATGTATTCCTTTCATCTTTTGATTTTTTTCTACATCATTCTGTATTTTGCCGATAGAACCCTTCAGTGTTGCAAGTCAATGCAATTCTAACTCTAGTTCGTTGCACATTTTATTATAATACTTGACTTTGTCTTCTCAAGCTGCCTTTTGAAATTTTCTGTATCACTATTTGATCTCCTCACTTCTGTTCACTTAGCATCTCTATGCTGTTTCAGAGTTTCTTCAGACACCCATTTTGGTCATTTTCCTATTTGTGTTAATGACCTTTTTCTTTCTTCCTGTATAATGTTTCTGATGTCATCCCACAACTCTTCTAGTCTTTGGTCATTAGTGTCTAATGTAGCAAGTCTGTTCTTAAGATGGTCTCTGAATTCAGGTGGGATATACTCAAGGTTATAGTTTGGCTCTCATGTTCTAGTCTTAATTTTCTTCAGTTTCAGCCTGAACTTGCATATGAGGAATGGTTGGTCTGTTCCATAATATGCTCCTGGGCTTGTTTTTGCTGATGATATGGAGCTTTTCTATCATCTTTTCCCACAGATGTAGTTAATTTGATTTCTGTGTATTCATCTGGTGAGTTTCATGTGTATAGTTGCCTTTGTGTGATTGAAAAAAGATATATGTAATGAATAAGTTGTTGGTCTTGCAAAATTCTATTCTGCATCTCCAGCATCATTTCTATCACCAAGGCTGATCCCTCCTGTTTGTTTCCAAGTTTTCTCATTCCAGTCACCAGTAATTATCAATGCATGTTTGATCAATTTCAGATTGAAGAAGTTGGTAGAATTCTTCAGTTTCATCATCACTGGCTTTAGTGGTTGTGTAGGCACAACCTTGTAGGCAGATGGATATTGTCTATCACAGACAGCATTGTACTCACATTGAAATGTCCTTTCTAATCATGAAACATCATTCCTGTTGTTCCTGCCATAGTTAATATGATTGCCAGATTCAGAATGGTCAATACCAGTGTACTGCAGCTCATTAATGCCTAGGATATTGATCTCTTTGCATGCCATTTCATTTTTGACAACTTCAGTTTTCCTAGATTCGTATTTTGTACATTCCATGTTCTGATTATTCATGAATGTTTGCAGCTGTTTTTATTCATTTTGAGTTGTGACCCAGTAGCAAATGAGGGTCTTGAAAGCTTTATTCCATTTGTGTCATTATGGTCAACTCTTCTTTGAGGAGGCAACTCTTCCCCTGTTGTATTTTGAATGACTTTCAACCTGAGAGACTCACCTTCCAGCACTGTATATGACAATCTTATGGTGTGGCGCTGTGGGATAATGTGCTGGATTGCAAGTTTTGTTTGAATTTCAAGATGGGCAGTTCAAAATCACCAGTCCTCCTCAGAAACCCTATACAACCGTATACAGGGTCTCTAGGAGTTGGAATCGACTTGATGGCATTTAACAACAGCAACAACAACAACAATTCATGTTTTCATTTTATGATGCTGTATCTGATAATGTTCTGCTGGTATTCATAAGGATTTCAGTAGGTAAACATTCAGAAATAGTCTATCTCTCCATCTTCCTAGTCTGTCTTAGTTTAGAAGCTCTGCTGAAACCTGTCAACTATGGGTGATGCTGTTGGTATTTTAAGTACTGGTGTCGTAACTTCCAGTATCACAGTGACATGCATGCCAACACAATACAGCAAACTGATAGATGAGTGTTCGAGACCAAGGTTAGGCTGACATTACTATAGGTCTTGAGGCAAAACTTTTATGGGTAACTCCTGTACAGTATATGCCCAGCCTCTACTCTGTTGGAGAGCTCTTGAATGGAAGTACCCAGCTCCACTTCATGGGCTAACCTACACACAGCTGTTTACTGTGATTCCAATCATTTGCCATCCACATGCTTCCATTTGTACTGCTGCTGCCATTTCTCTGCTCCACTGGACATGCCATGCTTGCTACTATCTCATTGTTAACAGCTCAGTGGTACAGCCTTTGGTACATTTTATAGTGAGAGACCCTGGGTCTGAAGGTTGAATACTTCTCCAGACTGTTGATCGGGATTTCCTCAAAAAAAAAAGAATCCTCTGAGATTGGCTGGTATTGGGAAACTCTGTTTAAGGGCTTGACTTTCCAAAACAAACCACTTTATAGATGAAAGATTGAGGCTTAATAACTAAGTAATATGACTAGGCTCAAGGGCACCCAGTTTGTATGTTGCTAAAACGTCTGTTTGTTCTGCCTAGGGTAAGCTGTTGCTTTTAATTATTTGATGCTTTCTTATATTCAGTAAGACTTTTATAAAAACCTGACTTTTATAAAAGACAGGTTTGCTTTTCTTATTGGCTCTTGCCTTTTACTTTCTTTGGGGTAGTCCTGGTGTGGTGCTGTGGGTTGATGCACTGGACTGCAAGGTTGGTTTGAACTGCAGGGTTGGCGGTTCAAGCTTGCCAGCCACTCCTTGTTGTGGGTCAGAACTGACTTGAGATCACTTAACAACAACAATAACTTTGGGAGTCCTCGTGTGGTGCTTTAGGATAAGCATTGGACTATTAATTGCAAGGTCTGCAGTTCAAACCTACCAATCGCTCCTTGGAAACCCTATACGGGGTTGATAGACGTTAGAGCCAGAGTCCATGGGCACTTAGCACCAGACTTTTCTTCCGTGGTGCCTCTGAGTGAATTTAAAGAAACATTTAGGTTAGTGGTTGGGAGCTGTAGTTGCCTAGTGGATTATAAGCTGGACTCCTAACTGCAACGTCAATAGTACGAAGACTCTACCTGTCCTTCCTTGAGAGAAAGATGAGGCTTTCTACTCCTGTTAAGATTTACAGCCTTGGAAATCCTATGTTAGGGTCCTTATGAGTTGAAACTGACTGGGTGGCACACAGCCGCCATCCACCAGGTCCTTATCAGTTTTCCCACACAGTGTTCACACTTTCCTCCCCCATTATCCCAACATACAGAAAACAACTGAGCCTTGTAAAGTGCTTTAATTGCAGGAACTTTTCTTTATAACTTAGTGTTTTATCCTGAAGCTATTTGCCATATTTTTTCTCATTTGCTTAGGTTTCTTTGTCCTCATCTGTTGAGTTTTTTTTTTTTTTTTTTCCCCTTAGACATGACCTTTCTGGTTCCTTCATCCTCCTGGACTGGTTATTGCTAGATTTACGGCGGTTTTTATCCTTGGAATGTCGTTATGGGATTGTCTGTCTTCTGGGTTGCATCCTTGCTTTCCTGGATGCATACCCCTTTCTTGGTTTAACTTTTCTTTAGATGAACACATCCTCCAGTATTTTCCCAAGAAAGTGTATATTGGAGATGACTTCATTAAGAACTTGTATGTCCTAAAAGAGTCCTGGTGTGGCCCTGTGGGATAATGTGCTGGACTGCAAGGTCTGTGGTTCAAACACACCACTTGCTCCTTGGAAATCCTATACAGGGTAACTATGAGTCGGAACCGACTCCAGACTCCACTCGATGACATTTAACAACAATAGCAATGTCTTAAACAGGAGTCCTGGTGTGGCTCTGTAGGATACTAAGCACAAGGTTTAGTGATTCAAATCTACCAATTCCTCCTCAGAAGCCCTCTGCTGTGTCACTATGAGTCATAACTGATTCCATGGCACTTAACAACAACCATTGGATTGTTACTATGGTTAAGGAGCCATGTGATGCTATAAGGTAAGCATTGGATTGCTAACCAAAGGATTGGCAGTTCAGGCTCACCAGCTGCTTTGCAGGAGAATGATGAGGCTGCCTGTGCCTATAGAGATACACAGCCTTGGAAAACCTATGTAGCATCACTTTGAGTTGAATTTGGAGTCTTGGTGTGGCACTGTAGGATAAGCGTGGGACTGCAAGTCAGTTTGAACCACATGATCAGTGGTTCAGATCCACCAGCTGCTCCTTGTAAACTCTATACAGGGTTGCTGTGAGTTGAAACTGACTCTGTGGCATGTAACAACCACACAGCAATGACTTGAATTGACTTGATGGCAGTGGGTTAGTTTTTTTTTTTTTTTTTTTTCAGTCTGGTTCAGTGGAGAATTCGAAGTCGGTGATCATTTTTCCTCAGGATTTTGAAGGCATTTCTCCTTTGTATTTTAGCATTTATCTCAGTGTTGTTGAGAAAGCTGATGCAATTTTAGTATTTGGTACTGTATGTATGGCTGGTTGGTTCTTTTTAGAAGTTTTCAGGATTTTCTCAATGAATTTAGAGTTTTGAAGTTTCATAGTGATGTGCCTTGGTGTGTAGTTTTCTTTTTTCATTGTGCACTTGCTGGACTCTTTCAACTTGGAAACACTTGTCTTTCTGAAAATTTCCTCTAACCTTTGATAATTTCCCCATCTGGTCTCTCTGGAACAACTTGTACTGGCATGTTGAATATATGAGATTGACCCTCTAATTTTTTCTTTTACTTTCTCTAACACAAACTCCATGTCATTTTTTCATCTGCTTTTTGAAAAATTTCTTCAGTATTTTCTTCTTTTCACTCTATTAAATTTAAATGTTTTTCTTATTTTTCAAGCTTTCTCCTTGGTCATTATTCTTTTGAATAATGAACTTTTCTTTTTTCATGACTGTCTTGTCTCCAGTCCTGCCTCTCCATACTCCTTCCCACTCACATCTCTTTGCGGATGCTTTCCTCTCAGATGCTCTGCTCCTTTACCTCCTTCAAGGCTCTGCCTTCCATTATCATTGTGTAAACTACAGCCCACTCCTATCTCTAAATCACTATTTTCTTTTTTTCTCTTTGTTGTTGTTAAGTGCTTCAAGTCTGTTTAACTCATAGCACACCTGTATGATGGGACACTACTCGGAAACCCTATACAGGGTCACTGGGAGTTTGAACCAATTCCACAGCATCTAACATCATCAATAACAGCAGTATGATTGCCTAGAATAGTGCACAGCACAGAATAGGAACTCTGAAAATATATGTCTACAGAGCTATAAAACCTTCCTGTTTTCTCTATGAAGCATTGGTAGCTCAGTAGTACGATTCGTGCCTTCCATGCGGGAGACCCAGGTTTGATTGATTCCCAGCCAGTGCACTTCATGTGCAGTCATTTACCACCTGTCTCTCAGTAGAGGCTTGTTGCTAAGTTGCTGGACAGGATTTAGTGGAGCTTCTAGGCTAAGATAGACTAGGTAGAAAGCCCATGAATCTAATTTAGCAAATCAGCCAATTAAAAGCCTGTTCATCACAACAGTATGATCTGCAACCAGTGATGGAGATGTAATACATACATGTCCAGGCAGCATTTTGTTCCATTTTTCAAGTGGTCTCCATGAGACTCCACAGCAGCTAGCATTTTCTGTGTAGCACCCCACTTGTGTTTTCTCTGTGTGGGATCCCAGAATTTAGAGGTTCTCTTGTCTAGAGAAATAAACCTACTGTTTTCTGACTGCAAAGGTTTGGAGAGGGGAATTGTGTGTATAATATCCTTTACTTACTCTCAGTCAGTGTTCTGCTTATAATTTTAGCTCTGCCTCTATCTGCAGCCCTCAGAGATGTCTGGAACCTCCAATTCTAAGTCTCTCTGGGCTTTTCCAACTAGCAGCTTGTTTCTTGTAGGCCCCTGCCAGGATAGGAATTCAGGTTTCAGCTTTTTCTTTGCTAAATCAGTTACTTTATACATCTGCTTTCCATTTTCTAGAATTATGTTGACATATCTCCGCTGGCCTGGCCTGCCCCCCCCCCCCCCCTTTTTTTTTGTGTGTGTCTCTGTACCTTTAAAAGTTTTCCTTACTGTCATTTTCATGTGGTTTGGGGTAGGAACAGAAATTAACTCATGTAGGGTCTGCCGTATGTGTTTAGAGTACTGAATTATTAAAATAAAAATTTCAAGATTACTGGGAAGCTCAATAATTTATATTTGGTACATTTAGTAAGGACTGAGCCATAAGAGCCATATTAAATTATTTTCTTTTTTCCTTATGGGTGATGATGGTTCAAACTTTACAGAGAAAGGTTCCTAGCAAACACCTACATACAAGGCTATTATTGAGTCATGTCATCAAACAAGAGGTATTTCCTAGAGGGAGTTGGTTTAGTATCCTCCAGTTGACCCTGCATAGGGTTTCCTAGGAGCAGCTGGTGGGTTTGAACTGATGACCTTGTGGTTAGAAGTCCAGTGCTCTGATGATTCTGTGAAGGTGAGTTCAGTACAAACTCTTACAAGTCTCATAAAATATACTTGAACTAGATTTCAAAATACAAAAAAAAAAAAAAAAATTGACAAATATTTACCAGAAATAACACTCATGTTTTGGAGTTTACTGAATATCTTAGTTTGTCTATCTTCGTACTGACCCATGGCTGGCATATATAAATTTTATGTGATAGTTTACATGGGAGAACATTAGTTTTACATTCATCCTATTGTATATTGTTAAATTTTATGTTCTTTGAAGGAACTCATGTGGGTTCTGTTAAATTCTGTTTGGGTGAAAAAATTTCATTAGTAGTGTGTAGGTAGAAATGGGCTTTACAATAATTTGAGGGCACAGATGTTAGAAATTCTTGTGATGGGATTTGGGCAAGATGAAACTGCAGTGGAGGTTCTGGATAGGAAAAGGGTGAGGGTCAGTAGTGACTGATGGGAGAGGAGCTCCAGGAAGACCTAAAGGCTCTTGAGAACATGTGATTTATGTTGGTTATGTTGACCTGTGGCTTTTAGAGATTTATACATCTAAATTCTCTGCTTAATAATGTAGATGGTATTGTAGACAATAGATAAGGACAGTATTCCTTCAGAATATGGGAGTACACAGATTAATCTTCTAACTTCAGTTATTGTTCTTGTTAAGTGCCGACTCGGTTCCAACCTATAGCGACCCTGTATAGGGTTTCCAAGGAGCGGCTGGTGAGTTTGAACCACCAAACTTAAGGTTCAAATCAACGTTGCAAGTCCAGCGCATTAACCCACGGTGCCACACCAGGATGCCCTTACTTCAGTAGCTAAGTATATATGTCAGTTTGTACACTCAAGTCCTCAAAACTGTGATTTTTATTGATATTTCTTAGCAGACAGTTAAAATATGTAAATATTAAATAAATAATAATACAGGTATTATGTGGACTTGTCAAAAATTGTAAAGATGGATGAATAACTAAAGTTTGAGAGACACTGTATAGGTTCAAAATAACTGTTCTTTAGTCACGGTGCTTTAAATATTTCTCATTTCTTTTAATTGTTGTTGTTGTTACTACGTAGGGTGGAGTCAATTCCGACTCATAGTGACCCTGCACAGGGTTTCCGAGGCTGCAGATTTTTATGGGAAAAGAAAGCCTCATCTTTCTCCCGCAGAACAGCTGGTAGTTTCAAACTGCCGACCTTGAGGTTATCAGCCCAATTTGTAACCACTGTGCTACCAGAGCTCCTTATTATAGATAACAATATAAAGCTGCATTCACTGGCTGTGACATAGACTTTTAATATAATTTTCAAATGTATTGTCATCATTTTTAAAGATTAAAAAATATTTTTGAAAAATGAATATTTAAAAAAAAAAATCTTAAAGCAATTCTGTACCATAGGTCTGACAGGTAAGAAAAATATTGAAGTAAGTTAGGGAGAGATTGAATGTACCCAAAGTCATTCAGCAATATAGATAATGGAGCTTTAGGGACAAGCAAGGTCTCCTTGTGTCCAGAGGTGTTTCCTCTACACTATTCAGCTGTGGACCAGACCATCAATTACTCACATGCAAATTCAAACTGAAGTCGAAGAAAATGAAAACAAGTCCATGAGAGCCAAAATATGACCTTGAATATATCCCACCTGAATTTAGAGATCATCTGAAGAACAGATTT
>NW_006408531.1:22257664-22272328 GCF_000296735.1 Chrysochloris asiatica
GTGGCATCAGGATTGGAGGAAGACTCATTAACAACGTACGATATGCAGATGATGCAACCTTGCTAGCTGAAAGTGAATAGGACTTAACATTTACTAATGAAGATCAAAGAGCAAAGCCTTCAATATGGATTACATCTCAATGTCAAGAAAACAAAAATCCTCACCACTGGACCAATACACCACATTCTTATCAGCGGAGAAAAAAATGAAGTTGTCAAGCACTTCATTCTTCTTGAATCAACTATCAACACTCATGGAAGCAGCAGTCAAGAAATCAAACGACGTATTGTACTAGGCAAATCTGCTGCACAAGATTTTTTTAAAGTGTTGAAGAACAAAGATGTCATCTTGAGGACTAAGGTGCACCTTACCCAAGCCATGGTATTTTCAGTAACCTCATATGCATGCAAAAACTGAACCTTGAATAAGGAAGACCAAAGAAGAACTGATGCTTTTGAGTTACGGTGTTGTAGGAGGAGAATATTGAAAGTGCCATGGGCTGCCAAAAGAACCAATAGATCTGTTTTGGAAGAAGTGCAGCCGGAGTGCTCCTTGGAGGCTAAGATGGCCAAACTTTGTCTCTCATACTTTGGATATGTTGTCAGGAGGGACCAGTCAGTGGAGAAGGATATCATATTTGGTAAGGTGGAGGGTCAGAGAAAAAGAGGAGTACTCCCAATGAGATGGATTGGCCAAGTGGCAGTATCGATGGACTCAAGTGTGGCAACAGTAGTGAAGTTGGTCCAGGATTGGGCCGTGTTTCATTCTGTTGTGCATAGGGTCGCTATGGGTCGGTACCGACTCAATGACACCTGACAATGACAACAACGTACTTTTTTTTTTTACTGCTAATGGAGTTACCATTTGAGCTTTTCTTGGAGAAGCCAGTTAGCCTGCCAAGTTCTGTAGTTAAGGGCTGCCCTGTTGTTATAGATTTGTTTCTTGAGCCCTGAAGGTAGGCAGAGCATAGACAGTACTAGAGATTCCAAAGCTAGTTCAATAAATGTGTCAACAGTTTGAAATACTATTGAAAAGAAACAAGGAAGTAGAAATCCTATGGGATTATTGGAAAATGATGCCAAATGCTTTCACAAGTAATTTTAAAGCAAATGTGGCAGTGGTCATATGCTAGACAAATGGTTCATATTCAGCTCTCGCTTTTGGATCCCATTTTTATGATGATAACCTTTTCTTTTTCTTAAGTATTCTTTAACTGCTTCTAAGACTGGTAGAAAAGCTGCAAATGAATTTCTCCCTTGACCGTTTTTCATTTATGTACCTCTTTTTAAAATTATTTTTGATTTATGCACCTCTTTTAAGGAGAAAAAATAAAACTTTTTTTCCACCTTTTAAAGTTAAGTGGGTAAATAATTGGGTATGGGAAAGGTTAGAGTTCTAACTAAAGAATTGGGTCTATCTACTGACAAATGAGTCAAGAGTTTATTCATGAATTTGTAACCAGAACTGTTTTTGTATATTTGCCATTAAAAATCAACATCAGTAAAGACAGCATCTGAATTTTCTTAATACCAGGATTGTCTGTTTTAAATTATACACTTATGGGAATGTGCATGCACTCATCTTCCCCCACTTTCCCTGCTACAAAACAGAAAAATGCAGGTATATGAACGTATTCCTAACTTTTGCAGCTCTGCATTCAAGAGCAGTAGTTATGGGCTGCAATGTAACACAGATGTGACTCCAACTTTTCTCCTAATTGAGACCAGCTCACTTTTATCTTCCTCAGTGCTGCAAATTTAACAGTGAAAGACTTGAGTGATTCTGGGACATTCTGTATATTCTTTGTATGTGCTCCTTCTGTGCAGCACTCATGATAGCAGTGAAGGATAGTTTGACTATTGTTTACAGATCTTAATACATTGTTTAGAGTTTTAAAGCCATTGAAAACAAAACACACGCATATTTTAGTTGAATTGGAGGAAGTTATACAGAACAAGTCAGTTTTCCATTTAATAATTCATAAGAATTTTTGTTTCATTTTATTGATTGCAGTCCCCATAATTTAACATCACTCATCCCACTTTCCTACGTTGCATTTCTTATTTCCTTTCCTTCATTCCTAACCCTTCTTGCCTTCTAAACTTTCTTCTTGGGCCGAGAAGAGTTTTGTTCAATATTTTTCTCCCACTTTAATGTTATCTCTTTCAGAATGGTTGGTCATGGTAGTGCCGGGTACTTTTTAGTTCTTCTGGTCTAAGGATTATGGTGTAAAGCCATGTTTTCACTCTATTTTATTATTATAAAAAATTTTTTTTGACATTGAGTGGGTTGTTATTTACAATTGTTGTTTTCTTGAAATAACAAAACTATACAAAGCAAAGCAATCTCCACCTTTAGCAGACTTTTTAAGTCATATTTTTCAGTGTGTGGTTGCTAAGTGCTGCCAAGTCAGTTCCGACTCATAGTGACTCTGTAAAGTGTTTCTGACGTGTGGCTGGTGAGTTTGAATTGCTAATCTTGTGGTTCAGACTGATCTTGCAGTCTAATGCATTATCCTGCAGTGCCACACCAATAACAATGTAGTATTAAAATTTCAGGTCATTGAGCTGTAATATTAAAAACAGTTTATATCTCTATCTTCCTCTTCCCTTTCCATCTCCCCAGTTCACTCTTTTCCAAATAAAATAATATAAAAGCATGTTTCAGCTTTTATATTATTTTATTTGTGTCAGCTCTAAAGATAAGCTCAGGGCCCCTTGTTGTGGTTGTTGTTGTTAAGTGCCGTCGAGTCAGTTCCGACCCATAGTGACCTTGTATAGGGTTTCTGAGGAGTGACTGGTGAACTTGAACTGATGACCTTGCAGTTCAAATGGCTTTACACTCCAAAACATAGTTCAAATCACATAAAGCAAGAACCAAGTCCCCCCACCCCCACCCCACCCCCTTTTGTTTTGGTGGTAAGGCAGAGGGATTTGTATGACTTATTTACTATTCATTTAATTTAAATTTAAGGTTTCGTTGTGAATTGAGTGATAGTTTACATGGGAGAACATCGGTTTTACATGTGTTGTTTCATTGCAATGATTACAGTCTCCTCTGTGCATCATCATTCAATAATATTTTCTTCTGTTCCCTCTGTTTTTTTTTTGGGGGGGGGGAATGTACACAAAAACACTCAGGAATATATAATTATTTAAACAACCAAAGGGCACATTCTGCAAGCCTGCCTCCTGGCCACCAGCACACAGTCTTTCTCTTTTTGTGAGTCTAGAGTCCTCAGCTGCTCTCTCTCCATGTCCTCATCTCTACCTCCATCTCTGGTGTCACTGCTTATCTGGGTAAGGGCCAACTTTCCGCTTGTGCTCTTCTTCCGTGATGGTCCTTTGGTCCTCTGTTCCTGGAATGTAAGATTAATTACTCCCCCTTTTGTTGCAAAACTTCTGCTTTTACAGTTGTGACAATCGCAATTAGTCATGATAACAGTTATTCACTATTGAATCATAAGAATCTTATTCCAATCTCTTTTCACCAGAAGACCCATCTAGACAAGTTGAAAACTGTTCAGTGGGGATTCTACTTTCCCTCCGCACACTCTGAAACTCAACTCCCTATTGAAAATTTGTAAGCTAGTCACTTCGTGCCTTTATAGGGCCCCCCATTTTAGTTAGCCAATGTCTAAGTTGCCTGTCCCTATGAACCCTGTATGCGGAGGATATAGGATTGATACTTGATGTGAAGATTCCTTTCCTCTCAGTTGGTATTTCATGCTGTTCCACGGGAGAAAGATGAGGCTTTCTGCTCCCATAAAGATTTACAGCCTCAGAAACCCTGTACAGAGTCGCTGTGAGTCAGAACTGATTCCAGGTACTTAACAACAACAACAACATCCATATGTATAGGTCAAGTTTATCAAACTGCAGCAATTTACACTTGTTTCCTTTATCAAAAAATTTTTTTTTTTTTTTTATCTTCCTCTAGTCAAGTTCTGATCATTAAGCCATGGACACTAGGTCAAATGAATATTATCTACTAGTTTGGGCGTTCTTGTGTGTCTCTGCTCACTTAATATCAACTGGACGCTTCACTCTCAGCTCTAGACCTCTGTGGCTATGTCCTTGTCCATGGGCTTAGGAGTCCCAACCAGCCCTTCCTCTTTTTCTCTCTCATCTCCAGGTTGATGGGAATCTGTGGAACATGGTTGAACTCAGTCCATAGCTTCATTGCTGCCTTTCCCCCTCTTCCACTCACCAGTAGACCAGTGTGGTTGCCAGCAAGCTTACATGCCTGCTCATGTATTCCCTTTGAGTTTCAGTCTTGTATGGCGGTTTGTCGTGAAGGAACTTGATTGCTTGCCTTGATGGCTCTCTGGTGAACAACTTGCTTGTTTTTATAGTAGCCAATCAGACTGCCATTTTTGTTTTGGATTTTTCCTGCTGGTCTTTCTTTCAAGAAGTATCTTCTTTTTATCTAGCTGTTCCAGGCTGGTCTGCTTGTCCTTTATTTGATTATCTATTTTAAGTGATTTTGAAAGAAAGATTGTGCCATTGTAAGTTAAAGAAAAGTTTTTTTTCATTTTAAACTTTTACCATGGAAAAATTTGAATATGTTCAGAAATAGAATATATTGAACTCCAACTCAGCTTCAGCAATTATGAGCATGTTGCCATTCAGTATTTTCCTTCTGCTCTCTGACACCTCCGTCCATCCAGATTGTTGTTGTTAAATACTGAGGAGTCGGTTCCAACTCATAGTGACGCTGCATAGGATTTCTGAGGGTGCAAGTCTTTATGGGAGCAGAAAGCCTCATCTTTCTCCCACGGAACAGCTGGTAGTTTCGAACTGCTGACCTTGACGTTAGCAGCCCAATTGGTAACCACTATGCTACAGTGCTCCTTGTTGTTATGTGCTATAGAGTCGGTTCCGACACATAGCGACCCTGTACAGGATTTACGAGGCTATAAGTCTTTGCGGGAGCAGAAAGCCTCATCTTTACAGCTGGTAGTTTCGAACTGCTGATGTTGCGGTTCGCAGCCCAATTCATAACCACTTTGCTACCAGAGCTCCTTAGTTGGAAATAAATTCCAGGTTTAAAATTTCATTTGTAAATAAATGAGAGCTCTCCTCTTTCTTTCCTTTCTGGTTATGTCCTTCCTGCTCTCCAAGATAAAGTTCAAGTTGATTGTTCATTTTGTAGAATTAATTGTTGATGTTGAGTACTGAGTTAGTTCCAAATCATAGCAATTCTTTGCAGGGTTTCCAAGGAGTAGCTGGTGAGTTTGAACCGCTGACCTTGTGGTTCAAACTGACCTTATGGTTACAGAACTAAAAAAAGTAATTTATGAAATATCCTGTTATCTTGCTTTTACAATAAATATCTGAGCATTGCTTTAGTCACTGAATGCAGTTTCATCTAAACGCAGCGCTGCGAACGTAGGGAATACTGCAGCCAGTGCTCGGAAGCAAAACAAAACAAAATCTCCCTAACAATGTCTAAACCAAAGAGGAACTAAGCTTAAAGTTCTAGAATAGTCTCAAGGTAATTTTGATGCTTTATAAAATTTTTTTCCATGGCTCCTATCAATGGTTATAGTAAGATTTTATTTTTTAAGTGATTTTTTCTTATTTCTTTCACTCTGCTTTGCATGGTGTTGTTATTATTAAGTACTGTTGAGTTGGTTCTGACTCATAGCAAACCTGTTTAAGGTCCAAGGAGCAGCTTTTGAGTTTGAACCTCTGACCTTGTGGTTAGCAATCCAGTGGTTATCCTATAGTGCCATTTCAGGACTCCTTGCTTTTCATAGCCATAGGTTACTTACTGACAGTAAGTTGGAGCTGTTAAGTGCTGTTGAGTCCGTTCCAATTTACAGCGACCCTGTATAGGGTTTACAAGAAGCAGTTTGTGGGTTTGAAATGCCAACCTTGCAGTTCAAACTGATCTTGCAGTCCAGTGCTTATCCCACAAAGCCACACCAGTTCCATGTTGGAACTAGCATAAGTAGATCTTCTCCTCTCTCCCTTTTATTTTTTCGTAATTGACTGAATTTTAATTAAACTGTAGGTGTTAGGTGCTGTTCAGTTTTGGGCTCATAGCAACCCTGTATAGGGTTTTCAAGGAGTGACTGGTGAGTTTGAACTGCTGGCCTCATGATTCAAACTGACCTTGAGGTCAAGTGCTTATCCTGAGGTGCCACACTCATTTATTATAAAAATAGGCTTTGGGTTGTTAACAACAAGGTCGAGTTCAAATCTACTAGCTGCTTCATAGAAGAAAGATGAGACTATCTGCTCCTGTAAAGATTTGCAGTCCTTGGGAAGTTTATCTCGGGTCACTGTGAGTCGGAATGGCCTCGATCTATGTGTATGTGTGTCCTTCTATCTGCCTTCAACATTGATCATATGCTAGTTTAGAAATTGGCATTGTAGATGAGGTTGACAATCACCTAGTTGAATTGCTTTTCCTAATTAATGGACAGATTTTTCAATGAGTGTTGGTTTATGTTTTATTAAGTACAGTGCAGTTATTTTTAGCACAGAAATTGTTGAATGAGAAAATAATGGTAAAAATATGTAGCACTTCTTGAGTATTTAACATGTACCAAGCATTGTTCTTTAATCGCTTTTGTATGTACAAACAGTCTCTGGTTATGACTGCCCACCTCAATTGCCTTTTAATGTTATGGAAATGTGTCCTCACTTTGAAAGGATTACTGACTCCCTACTCACAATTTCTTCATAATCGTCTTTACTTGTTGCACTTTTAGATCATTTTAAAGGCTTTGAACCTTTTCTTGCACTGAACCCTTTTCATTGCGTCAGTGCCAACTCAGTGACACTGTAGAGCAGATTAGAAGTTCCCTGGAGGGCTAACCACAACTGTAAATCCTGACAGAAGGAAACGGCCACATCTTTCTCCTGCTGAGTAGTTGGTGAGTTCAAATCACTGACTTTTTGGTTCTCCGCTGAGCACTAAACTATTGTACCACCAGCGGTCCTTTCTTGCACTGAAATTCAGAAACCAAACTCACTGCCATTGTGTTGATTCCAATTCACAGCAACTCTGTACAGGATTTTCCAAGACTGTAAATTTTTGTGGGAGCAGAAAGCCTCATTTTTCTCCCATGGAGTATGTAGTGTGGATTTTGACCGCTAAACTTGGTTAGCAGTCCATTGCTTATCCTTCAGTGTCACTAAAGTCAAGACTAAATAAGAACTATATGTACCTACAAATTTACTTACAAATTCAGCTAAAAGAAAAGGATCTTGTCCTTAATCGTGAGGACTGCCTGCACTTGTTTAATCCTCCTAGTAACCCTGCTCTGTAGATACTGTTTTCTTCGGTTTGCCTGATGAGAAAACTGAAACACTAAGGTTAAATAATTGGTCAGGTTTACTCAGCTAATTAATTGCAGACTAAGGGTTTGAATACAGGTTGTCTGGTTCCAGAACATAGTCAAAATTTACTGTCCTGCATTACCCCTAAGAATTTATAATTGTTTCCAACTTTGTTCCTACTTGCATTTCCCTCCTCAGAGGTGACTGTGTTGAACCAGATGTTAACATTGTACTATTAGGGTACAGTCACTGGAGGGTACTTTCCATTCACAAGCTTGAAAGCAGCTAATGAGATTCTACTCATGCTTCTCTACTACTGTTAGTTTCATAAACATGAAATGGGAAAAGTGGAGGCACAAAAAAAGTCAGGTGGTAACTAGCCTTGTCCTGTCTTCTTTCTCCCACTTTAAACAACAAAAACAGAATGTGGGGCCAATCTAATATGTCAACAAGTCAAAAGGAGAGTTGTTGAAGCCCATGATTCAAAGTATTCAGTTGATGACTTTGAAGTTGCCAGGTATTTTACTGAAATGTTGGCCTTCATTGTTCAATCCTGCAAAGTATAGGCGCTTGTCCTTGTCTATGTTGTTGTTGTTAAGTGCCATTAAATTGATTCTGACTCATAGTGACCCTGTGTAGGGTTTCTAGGGAGCAGCTGCGTGGTTTGAACCGCTGACCTTGCAATTCACAGTTCAGTACTCATCTGCAGCACTACATCAGGAATCCAGGGACTGGAATTTTAACAAACCAGACACCTGATAACTCTTTTGTAGTTTCTGAAAGGAATAGGAGTGGACAGAAAATTGTTAACTAAGCTAATAAGGATCCTAGTGTGGTGCTGTAAGATAAGCCCTGGACTACTAACAGCAAAATCAGTTGTTCAAACCCACTAGCCGATCCTGGGAAACCTATACAGGGTCGCTATGGGTTGGAACCAATTCGATGGCACTTATCAACAATAACACTAGTAAGAGAGGGCTATAATCTACCAATTACTTAGTGCCACACTGGGCAAATGGTGTTGCTTCTTGTCCCTTTTTCTCTTAAGTGATTCAGGTGTCTGGAAATTAAGTCCAAATTAATATAACGTGTTGTTTGTGGTTAATTCGTTTGTGCCTGTTTTTGTGGAGAAAGTGATTTAAAATGCCCTTTCTTACTGGAAAAGCATAGTCATGACTTTGGAAAAATGTTTTCTAAATATTTTTATAGTAGCTTTGAAGTAAAACCTGGTTACTGGAGATCTGTGGTGGTGTTTGTTACTATAATCTATGTAATTTCCTATTCAATATATTTTTGCCAGTGAATTTTATGGTGTCAAATAAAGACTGCTGATCAGATCCCTAGATCTCACAGAAATCTGTGGTGGTGGTGATGGTGGTTGTATGCCACCGAGGGGGTTTCAACTCAGCGATCCTGTATAAGGTTTCCGAGGCTTGTCAATCTTTATGGCAGCAGAGAGCCTCCTCTTTCTTTTGTGGAGTGCCTAGTAGAACTACTTCCCTTGCACCTAGCAGCCCAGCTCGTAATCCACTTCTCGATTAGTTGTTAAGGGCTGTTCTGACTCATAGCAGCCCTGGTGAGTGGTTCAGACCTACCTTGCAGTCTGACACATTAACTCTCAATGCCACATCTAACGTGTGGCACTTAGTAATTGGTAGATTATAGCCTTCTCTTACTAGTGTTATTGTTGATAAGTGCCATCGAATTGGTTCCAACTCATAGCAACCCTGTATAGGTTTCCCAGGATCGGCTAGTGGGTTTGAACAACTGATTTTGCTGTTAGTAGTCCAGGGCTTATCTTACAGCACCACACTAGGATCCTTATTAGTTTAGTTAACAATTTTCTGTCCACTCCTATTCCTTTCAGAAACTACAAAAGAGTTATCAGGTGCCTGGTTTGTTAAAATTCAACATCAGGTCTCTGTTTAATGGGTACTTAGTCACTCATGTCAAAAAATTAGGGAACATTCTTAAATTCTGTCTTTCTTGTCTTCCACATGTATTCTGATTCTTAGTCTGAAAAATTTAAATCTAGCTTTTCTTTATTGCTCTGATTCAGGTTTTTTTTTATAGCACACTTTTAACTGGTTCCCTTATATCCAGATTCCTCCTGATCTGTTAAGTGATTTGCCAGTAAACCAGTGTTATAAGAACATTAATAGTGCTTGGCCCTATTCCCCTATGTGATCCAACTGAAGGGTTGATTTTGCTGTATGCATCTTTCTCTAAAATCCTCTGCCTACCAACATGTGGAGTAGATTATCTCACTATTGTATAGTAAAAGTTCTCTTAAATCAGTCTCCACTTAATGAATTACGTGGATTGATTCGGTCAGTTTGTCATACTGTCGAGGCTTGAGTGTTGTGGTTCTGGAAGATGTGCCACTGGTATTTCAAATGCTAGAGTTGTTACCCATGCTGGACTTGTTTCAGTGGAGCTTCCAGACAGGTGGTAATAAAAATCTGTTGATCTACTTTAAAAACAACAAAAAAGAGCCAGTTGGAGACCTTATGAATAACACAAGAACATTGTCTGATACTAAGCAGGTAGATCAACTGCACTGGTTGGAAGGCACTGAAAACACAACTGAGTCAACGCTTTGTTCCTCTTTGTATTTCTCTCCCCAGAGGTGACTATCTTGAGCCAGAAGTCAATACCACACATTTTTTTTTTTTTGGTACAATCCAGAGTATACTAGAGTATACTTTCCATTCAGAAAGTTGAAAGCAATTAGTGAGATTCTACTCAGGCTCCTTTGCTGCTATTAGTTTCATGAAGAGGAAAGAAAGAAAAATGGAAACAGAGTAAGTTGGTGACTACTCGTGTCTGTCTATCTTTTCCACTTTAAGAAACAAAAACAGAATGTGGAGTCAATCTGCTAAGCTGAGAAGTCAAAATAAGAGTTGCTGAGCCTGTGATTCAAAGAATTTCTGTCTTCAGTCAGTGGCCTTGAAAGTTGCCAGACGTCATACTGAAATGTTGCCATCATTGTTCAGTCCTGCAAAATACAGGAGTTTGTCCTTAATCTAGTGACATGAGTAGAATAAAATTTTGGAACTTTATTGGTTCCAAACTGGAATGTGAAACATGTATAGTATGAACCTAGGACAATTTGCAGTCATCGCAAGTGGAATGCATAAAAATAAATTTTTCTAGGCATTCATTAGTGAGCTGAAATGAACCAGTTTTAGCCATTTTGAATTGAACAAACATGGTCTACTATAATGGGAATGACATGACAAATTGAAGAGGAATGACATGACATTTCATCATTAAAAAGAACATTTCAAGATTTATCGTGAAATACAATTCTTGTCAGTGACAGGGGAAGATCCATGTGCCTATGAGCAAGACCAGTTATTACAATTATTTTTTAAATTCACACACCAACCATTAAAGTCAGTGATGTAGAAATTGGAAAATTCTGCTAACTTCATAGGACTTCTGGTGTGGCACTGTAGGATCAGCTCTGGATTGTGAACCACAAGGTCAGCAGTTCGAATTCACCAGTTGCTTCTTGGAAACCCTATACAGGGCTGCAGTGAGTGAGAAACGTCTCCATGTCACCACTTAACAACAAGAACAAACCAACTCCTTAAGTCTGAAATTGCATTGATAAATACTGGTGATTGGAATGTGAATTTTGGAAAGAGGGAGGATTAGTAGTTGGAAAATAGGCCTCGGGAGATTGTGTGATAGAATTTTACAAGACCAACCAATGACTTATTCATTGGAAATAACCTTTTTAAACAACATACATGGGGACTATACTTGTGAACCTCATTAAATGGAATACACAGGAATCAGATTGACTACTAGAAAGAGATGGTGGAGAAACTCAATATTATCAGTTAGAACAAGACCAGGTGCAGAACCATCAGTGCCCATATGCAAGTTCAAGTTAAAACTGAAGAAAATCAGAACAAGTTCACAAGAGTTAAGGTCCATGAATATATATGCCAGCTGAATTCAGAGGCCATCACAAGAATAGATTTGACATATTGAAAAACTAATGACTTGAAGACTTGACAAGTTGACTTTGCAGTTAGCAGTCCAGCGCTCATCCTTCAGCGTAACACCAGGACTCAAAAAACTTGTGGAAAAGTCCATTATCTTTTATTTTATTTTTTTGTGAATGTTTTGAAGACCCTTTGTACATGAAGAAATTAAAAAGTCTTAAAGTCTTAAAAAAACAGAATGGAGAGAAAAGACCAAAATAGATGTTAGGAAGAGGTTCTGAAAATGTTCTCTTGGATAGAAGAAGTGATAAAGTAAAAGAACTGAATAGATTTCAAAGGACAACTCGAGAAATTAGTAAATTATAATGAAATGGGCAAAGACCTGGAGTTAGAAAATCAAAAGGGAAGAAAACCATAGGCATTTCTCAAGTTGAAAGAACTGAAAGAAAAATACAAGTCTTAAGTTACAATATTGAAGGATTCTGTGGGTAAAATATTAAATGACGTTGTTGTTAAGTGCCATCAAGTTGGTTCTGACCCATAGCGACCTTGTGTAGGGTTTCCGAGAAGCAGCTTATGAGCTTGAACCGCCGACTTTGCAGTTCAAATGGCTTTGCAGTCTGGCGCATTAACCCACAGTGCCACATCAGGACTCCATTAAATGATGTAGGAAACATCCAAAGAAGGTGGAAGAAATACAGAGTCACTCATGTTTGGTAAGGTGGAGGGTCAGAAAGACCCCCCAATGAAATGGATTGGCCAAGTGGCAGCATCGATGGACTCAGGCTTGGCAACAGTAGTGAGGTTGGCCCAGGATCGGACAGTGTTTTGTTCTGCTGTGCATACGGTCGCTATGGGTCGGTACTGACTCGACGGCACCTACCAACAACAACAACATACCGAAATGAATTGGTCATCATTCAGCCATTTCAGGAGGTAACAAATAATCAAGAACTGATGATATTGAAGGAAGACAGCCAAGCTACATTAAGGAATTGGCAGAAAACCAAGGATTTAGGAATTGACAGAAGAGCAATTGAAATATTTCAATAAATGATTCAACACCACAAGAGCTCACTAGTCTGTGTCAAGAAACTTGGAAGACATTGGCCAACTCATTGGAAGAGACCTGTTGTTAAGTGCCATCAAGTTGGTTCTAACTCAAGGGCTTTCTGAGGAGTGGCTGCTGGATTTGAACCACTGACTTTGTGTAGTTAGCATTCCAGGGCTTATCCTACAGTGCCACACCAGAACTCCTGAGAGAAAATTAGGTGATGGGAATATAGATGTTCATTATACTATCCTCTCTATTCATTTACACATTTGAAATTTTTCATAAAATTATAAAAAATTTTTTTTATGTTCTTGAAAATGTCACTGTAGAACATATTTACTTGATTTTTCCCCCATATATTGATTGCTTTCTCACTAACTATCTTCCAATTTTTATTCTTCTATTCCCAACTTGCATGGCACTGTAGGATAAGCATTGGACTGCTAACCGCATTCTAAAGAAAGGTGGCCTAGCAGAATGCAGAAATTATCTTAACAGTGTTATTACTATTACACACAAGTAAAATTTTGCTGAAGCTAATGAAAATGTCATTGAAATTCAAGCAGGATTCAGAAGAGTTTCATAAATTAGTACATAACCTTATTATTTGCAGTTGTTGTTGTTAAGTGCCGGTCGAGTCGATTCCAAACCATAGCGACCCTGTATAGGGTTTCTAAGGCTGTAAATTTTTATAGGAGCAGAAAGGCTCATCTTTCTCCTGCGGAACAACTGGTAGTTTTAACCGCTGACCTTAAGGTTCACAGCCCGCTTCATAACCACTATGCTACCAGAGCTCCTTTCAAGGAGTATAACAAAGCTAAATTGTAAAAAATGATTGGGTTTCTTACTTATATTTATTCCTTTTCTGAAATCATCCTAAGCCAAATTCCCCATCAAAACAGATGGAACCACTTAGCAATTTTGGAAGATAAAAATCCTCTGTAAATACCACATCCAAATACAAATTACACAAGAGTTTCTAATCCAGCTTCATTTCCAAAAATGAAAGGAGACAAGAAGCTGCCTTAGTAATTTCTACAGACCACAAACCAGGTTTTCAGTTAGGGAGACATTTTACAGGAAAATTGGTCTTGAGTTTTGTAGCACAATGATAGAAACATTCCAAGTTTGCTAGTTAAATTTCCCACCCACTAAGCAAGTAGCCTTGGTTGGCGGTTTCCCCCCTTCTTCCTTAGCAGTTGGAAAATTTGTTCTTGTTAAGTGCTGGTGAGTCACTTCTGACTCATAGCAACCCTGTATAGGGTTTCCAAGGAGTGGCTAGTGTGTTTGAACCGCTGACTTTGCGGTTAGCTGTTTAGTGCTTATTATATAGCGCCACACGCATTGGGAACAGAAGAATAAAAATGGTTAGTGAGAAAGCAATCAATATATGGGAAAATATCAAGTAAATGTGTTCTGCAGTGATATTTTCAAGAACATTAAAAAAATTTTTTAAAAATAATTTTATGAAAAATTTCAAATGTGTAAATGAATAGAGAGGATAGTATAATGAACATCTATATTCCCATCACCTAATTTTCTCTCTATCGGGCTGCGAACCTTAAGGTCAGCGGTTCGAAACTACCAGCCGCTCCGCGGGAGAAAGATGAGGCTTTCTACTCCCGTAAGGATTTACACCCTCGGAAACCCCGTACAGGGTCGCTATGGGTCGGAACTGACTGGAAGGCAATTAACAACAAATTTTCTCTCAGGAGTCCTGGTGTGGCACTGTAGGAGTGGTAACTGCGCAAGGTCGGTGGTTCAAATCCACCAGCTGCTCCTCAGAAACCCCATGAGTTAGAACCAACTTGATGATGGTACTTAACAACAGCAAGTTTTGTCTCATGTTTATTAGCACTCTCCAGAAACTTTTTATTTATTTGTGTCGTGTTTGTGTGATGGCCTTTGTTTTCTCTTTTCTTTCATCAATGCTGATAAATCTTTGGCTAGTTTTAAGTTGAATTTACTTTTGGTTGGTGTTTGTTAGTAGTTGAAGATTCTGTGATTAGATTTTATTTTCTGCTGCCTTAATGTTTTGTTGTTGTTTTTTAAAATTATATAATGGAAACATACACAAACATTTGTTCTTACGTACTAGTGCACTGGTTTTGACTCATAGTTGATCCCCAGAACAAAACGGTGCCGGTTCTGTGACATCCTCACCTTTGTTGCAGCCACGATGTCATTGAGGGCCTTCGTCTTTTTTGCTGATTCTCTACTAACCATGGTACCCTTCTTCAGGAACTGACCTTTCCTGATATAAGGTCCAAGGTACGAGATGAAGTCTCACCATCTTCTCTTATAAGGAGCATTCTGGCTGTATTTCTTCCAGGACAGATTTGTTCATTTTTCTGACCCT
>NW_006408531.1:22272428-22276308 GCF_000296735.1 Chrysochloris asiatica
AAAAAAAAAAAAAAAAAAAATCCATGTCATTGAGTTAATTCCTACTCATAGTGACCCCACCCTATATAGGATTACTGAGACTGTTAATTTTTGTGGGAGCAAGAAGGCCTCATCTTTCTTAAAGTAGATGGTACGTTTGAACTGCCAACCTTGCAGTTAGCAGTCCAGTGCTTATCCTACAGTGTTAGTAGGACTCTTCTTGTAGTTCATGATATATTGGGGTCCATGATTGATGGGATATTCTTTGCCAAAGCCATAATTCATATGTATCAGTTCTTCTTTGGTCTGCCAAGTTTTGCATGTATATGAAGTGATTAAAAATACAAAGGCCTGGGTCAGATACATCTTAGTCTTCAAAGTGACGTCTTTGCTTTATACAAAAATAGAGGAGAATAATTCTTAATGTATTCCTCACTCTGGTAATTACCAACATATGTCCAGTTTTGTTTCATCTAGGTATTCTTCAAACCCCCACCCTCTCTCCTCATTTCATCTGGATTATTTTAAAGCAAATCCTAGACATTATATCACTTCTTTCAGTTTTTTTTTTTTTTTTTAAATGTCATAGCTTGGTTATTGGAAACCTCTCCACTCTGGCTCCTGTATCATTTTTAAAAAATATTATACACAAAACATACACCAATTCAACAGTTCTTATATGTCCAATTCAGTGACATGGATTGCATTTTTCAAGTTGTGCAAGTATTCTCATCGTCTTTTTTGAGTTGTTCCTACCCCACCTAACCCACCTAACCCATTAACATAAACTCACTGCTCCTTAGGTTTCTAATCTAATCCTTCAAGTTGCTGTTGTCATTTTCATCCCATGTAGATCTTAAAAGAGCACAATGTTCAAAGCAGTCTTTTTTTTTAATAGTTAAACTAAATTATTGCTTCGTTTTAAGAAGCCTTCAGGGATGTTTTCAGTTTAAGGTTTAAAGATCATCTCAGGTCCATAGTTTTCAGTGTTCAGCCAATCTCCATAATTCCAGAAAATCTAAATTCCATGAGAATTTGAAATTCTATTTTGTATTTTCCCCTTGTTGATGAGGATTCCTTTAGTTCTGGTCTCTTGGCAAAGGAGGTAGTTGTTTGTGGAGGGAATTAACCACCACACAGTCCATATCTTCTTCTTCTTTTGATTACAAGTTTACAAGCGACATCTAAGGCACAAAATAAATTGTTCTCCATTCTCCTGTGTCTTTTTTATATATTGCTATTTAGCTTTTTGAAAGCAAGAAATATTTATTTGAAGGCAATAAAATTTCCTTTGAAGAATAGGGTCAAATTTCGGTTAGCTATAGCACATAAAATATCTAAAAAAAAAAATGCCTTTAGAGGAAAACTTTAATACCCAAATCATAATTCATCAACATATGGAAAAACACAGTTAGATGGTTTTGAAGGCTTCTCATATGTGATCTCTGATCTTTTATCACGTATAGAATAACTTTTGACTATTAGGTTATTATTAAGATAAAATATTTCCAGAGTTTTTGTTTTGTCCGCTTCTGTCTTAATCAACACTTCATGACTTTCTTTTTACTCTAATCATTGCTCCCTGGGCCTTAGACTAAAGGACTGTAAATTTGAAAATGCATGTGTTCTAACATAATATTTCAAAGTGATAGTGTCCATCCTCAGAGGAAACGAGAAGGGGTTTGCATCCTAACCTTTGCCTTTTAACATTCCACCTGTAGAAGGATAACCTTGTATTGCGGGAGCAGTAAGCTGCTGCCTTGTTTCCTGCAGACAGCTTTATTTCCTCTGATTTGAGTAAACAGGTTAGGTTTCAACAAGAGTATAAATGGATAACTGAATTTGTGAAGAACTATTTTGTAATGAATTACATCATAATACTTGTATAATGTTTCCAGATCTCAGGAAAATCATTGTCTGACATTTTAAACAACATACTGATTTTTTGTAAATTGGATTTTCTTTTCTCAGTGTAGAGTTTATTCAATGTGAATAATGGTCATCCCATCTGCAATAATTCTGTTCAGTTTAGTAGAGTTTCTTTTCCAGAATAAATGTGGCTCAGTTTTATCTTTATGCCCCAATTGTAGCTGTCATAAATTGCCAGTTATCCAATGCTTCGCTCCAACACTCAGTTAAGTTCAAATAATACAGCTGCATGTCATACTAATAAAAATAAATGTTGTGCCTTTAAAATCTATTTATTTTCTAAGAAAAGAAAGAAGGATTATGAAATTCTGTATTTATTCAGAATAAATAAAGGATCATATTATATTTTAGTTAAAAGTATTCCTTTTCAGTGCTTGGCAGACTTGGTTTGTATATAATAACTTTGTAAGATCAGTTTTATAATGTTACAAGAGACTATTATGTTTATTAAAAGGCAAACATTTAAAAAGAATGAAATTAGTTTAACTGTAAAAGACATTTATTCTGTGAATTTTCCAGATCATTTCTTTTCCATTCATGATATTAATGAATTGTGAATTAGTGCAATTTAAATATGTATTGGTTTATCTCATGTAAGACAACTTTGACCAGAGAGACTTGGTGTGTCTTGTATGAAAACTACCAGTGTATGCGTTTTTGTATCCTGAATCACTGCACGGAGGATTAGAGGCAACTTTAGGATTTCCTTACGATAAAACTGCTTAAGTGAAAACAAATCAGGGTCAGGTAAATTATAAATACAAAGAAAGTAACACAGTTGAAATCTGTCCTCCATATACGTCTTATCCTCAAGCATATGTAAGCTGCAGCTCTAGCCTCACACGCTATGCTACAGATATTGTGTATGTTTATGTGTATGTATGTACTTGTATGTGTTTTGTTTTTACATAGGAAATATTTTAAAAGGAAATAATCTTTGAAAAAGTCATTACTTTCCTTCCAAAATATCTATTGGAAATTACTGAAGATGTTTTTCCTCCATAAATATGCTCCTTAGATGTCTTGACCGTCTAATGGGGAAAGATAAATGACACTTTTGAAAAATAAATAAAAAGCAAAGGTATAATAATAATTGGGATTGATCCCCCCCTTAAAAAAAAAAAGTGATGTCCTTTTCGATAACCCATCATATGCTTTATTGCTAGTTTGTTTAAACCCTGGTACCTAGGATGTGAATGTTACAATCCGAGGAATAGCTCACGTCAGCTTTTTGGTGAAGTCTTTCCTAAAGCATTGATTTTCTACATCTCCATAGAAGTTTAATGCTACTTACTAGGTTGAGTTTTAAAATCTTAAAAATGTTAATTTCTCTACTATATAAAATTTTCCAGCACAGCAAGCCCATTTATTTATCTGTGTATTCCTGGTGTTGTTGTGTGCCAAAGTCTGTTCAGACTCATAGGGTTTCCAAGAGCAGCTGGTGGGTTTGAACTATTGACCTTTTTTTGGTTACCAGTCCAGTGCTTATGTTATAGTGCCACACCAGTGCTCTGTAGATTGCTAGTGATTGGCATATAGTAAGCATTGAATAGGTAAGAAATGGATGAGAATCAGTAAATGAAATAAAACACTTTAATGAAGTTTGGTCTAGTAAAATTCTTTGTTTGTTTTGGAATAAGTGAACATGTTTACAGAGTTTGGCAATCTTTTTTATTGTACAGAAATTTCTGAAGTGCTACCAGTAATGTGAATTGACATACAGTTGAACTTGAAAGAGATTCTTGAGCAGAGAAGATTGAGATGAATAGCTGGCAGCTATGCCTTTTTGCCTGGTACTTACCCAGCTTTTTCCTGCGCCTCTCCTTGGAAAAGGTGGCCTCTTTCCAGTCTGTGGATAAGCAGTCTCCCACCAGTTGCTTATTATTTCGTTCCCTGGTGTGGTTTAATGTATAGTTAGGTTTGAGAACCTGTTGTTGTTGTTGTTGTTAAGTGCCGTCGAGTCAGTTCCGAC
>NW_006408531.1:22278632-22295984 GCF_000296735.1 Chrysochloris asiatica
GTTGGTAGAATTCTTCTATTTCATCTTCACTGGCTTTAGTGGTTGATGCATAAATTTGAATAATAGTGGTATTAACTGGGCTTCCTTGTAGGCGCATGGATATTATCCTATCACTTATAGCATTGTACTATATATTAAAATCACCAAAGAACTAAATAAATACAAACAAAAGTTTTATTTTAGGAGGGACTTGAGACCTAAAGTACTTTAGGGAACTTTACCAAGCTAATGTTTCTAAATAATCGAGATGTGGTGGTGGTGTGCCGTGGAGTTGGTTCTGACTCATGGCAACCCTGTATAGGGTTTCCAAGGATTGGTTGATAAATTTGGACTGCTGACCTTGTGGTTCAAACTGACCTCACGGTTCAGTGCTTTTTCCTACAGCGCCACACCATGTGTCAAAGTCAGGATCATGTTGTATTATTTTTCCTACTTGAAATTTATGTAGCCAGAGGATTCTTTTGTCTTTTGTACATCTATGTTTTTTGAATTTTAATAAATGGAGTGCTGATGTGGCATTGTGGGCAAATGTGGCAGACTACAAAGTCGTTTGAAATGCAAGGTCGGTGGTTCAAGCTCACCAGCTGTGCCTTAGAAAGCTATGGGTCAGAACCAAATCAACGGCACTTAACAACAACAACATTCCCTCAATGGCACCTAGAATTGCACCCTCTTTACCAGTCTACCTGGTGCCTACACCAAACCACAGAATGCTAGCTCTAGCAGAAATCACGGTCATTTGTTCCAGTCTTAATTTACAGATGAAGAAACCCAGATTATAACTCAGGTCTCTCTTCATTTTTCACAAGACTTTTTGCTCTTATAAACTGGAACTCAAATTCTGCCATTTCCAGGAAACCTTTGTTTTTTACCTCAGCCTGTGGGTCCATTCTGATCTCCAAACTTCGGTGTTCTTTATCTAATTCTGGCCGAATTTGTGATTTCTGTTGTAAAAAGAACTAAGAGTGACATTGCTAACCTTGGAGTACCTCACAACTACACAGAATGCAGTTGTTGTTGTTAAGAACCATGGAGTCGGTTCCGACTCATCATGACACAGGGTTTCCGAGGCTGTAAATCTTTATGGGAGCAGAAAGCCTTATCTTTCTCCCATGGACAGCTGCTAGTTTCAAACTGTCAACCTCAAGGTTAGCAGCCAGATTCATAACCACTACACTACCAAAAGGGAGTGGGTATCGATATTCCTTCACATTTTAGAACTAAGGGAACAGATTTAGAGAGCAAAGTCTGAAATGGATAGGCCAATAGCAGGGACTAGATTTGAACTCAGATGTGTCTACATCTGGTCCTAGAGTCAGGATCATTTACTTTATATTTCAGTCTTCCGTCTGTAAGCATCTTTTGTTTTCCACGGTGTTGTTGTTAAGTGCCGTAGAGTCGGTTCCGACTCATAGTGACCCTGTACAGGGTTTCCGAGGCTGTAAATCTTTACGGGATCAAAAAGCCTCATCTTTCTCCTGCTGAACAGCTACTAGTTTCGAAGTACTGACCATGAGGATAGCAGCCAGATTTGTAACCACTACGCTATCAGAGCTCCTTTAGGCTCTTAATAACAATGCCTAATTTGTTTTTGTTAATGATAGTAAAAATATGTATAAAAAATTTTGCTAGTTTAACAGCTTTGCATGTATAATTCAGTGATAATGAGTTTATTATGTTGTACAACCAACATAATATTTCACTATTCTTAACCAGCTGCTTGTTGGAAACCCTATACAGGGTCGCTGTGGGTCAGAACCAACTCGACAGCACTTAACAATAACAGCCACAATTTGGCACCACCCAACAAGTGACTACCTTTTCCCCCCTTCCTGGTAACCACTAATAAGCTTTGGTCTCTGTATATTTAGCAGTTTCATATAAGTGGGATCATACCATCTTTGTCTTTTTGTCTGACTTATTTTACTAAAGAGCCCTGACGATGTAGAGTGGGTTAAGCTAACTGCAAGGAAAGTGGTCCAAACCCAATACTACTTTATGGGAGAAAGATGAGACTCTCTGCTCTTGTAAAGACTTACATTTTTGGAAGCCTTAAGGAGCAGTTCTCCTCTGTCTAATAGGGTTTCTGTGAATTGGAATGAACTCGATGGTAGTGGGTTTGGGTGTGAAATATGTTTGGTAAAGTTCAGGGTCCGTGAAAACAAGTGAAATCCTCAATGTTATTGTCAGAATAGTCACAACAATAGTCTGCAACAAATCTAAGATACTGTAGATGTCGTAGGACTGGGCAGCATTTTCATTATGTTTTACATAGAAGGTTGTCATTAATTGGAACTGACTCCTGTAACTACTACCAACAACAGTGACTAATGATGTTAAACATCTTTTCTTTTGCTTGTTGATCATTTGTATATTTTCTTTATCTCCTCCAGCACCTATCTCAGAAGAGCTCAGTAAATATCTGTTGACGATCATTTTGTGAAAGATCATGATGTGGTGACCACATTTTGAGGGTCACGGTGTTGGACTACAATGAGGAAGGAAGCAGAAAGTTTCATGTGAAGAACAAGAATAGGATTAAATTTAGTTACTAGATTTAGGAAGAAGACAGGGATATGGGATTGATTAAAGTTTCTATGGAATAATGCAGGCAGGAGAATTCCATAATTTCCGTTATTTAGTTTTTCTAACAAGATATTTCACGTGTATTTACTGATACAGGTTAGTTGCACACTATCATTTCTGGCTTTTTTCATTGTTATATTTGCTGTTTCTTTCCCGAACCTGTCTCCAGCAGAAGTATCAGCAAATATCTTCCCATGTAATATTGCTATTTTTAACCAAGAGATTTAATCAAGCTGATTTTCAGAAATAGGATCTTGAACTTTGTCATCTTAACTGAGGCTTCTGAACTGGTAGAAAGCTTCAACTGTACATTTTGATGATGGATGTGGGTTATGTAAACGATTGTCCTTTTGTAGTCAGGCAGTGAGATGTGAAGATCTTTTGTCCTTTCTCCCAGTTAGGAAAGTGAAACCCTTAAGCTATTTAGGCATATTGATATCCCAATTTTCTTGTATTGAAGTTTAGTCCTTTATTCTTATAAAATACTACCCATAGGATATTGTACCAGATTATTCTTTAGTAATCAGGAGTATGGGAATGAACCACTAACCCGTCCCACCCCTTGGAGTAAAGGGAGATAGATTCAAAAGTTGTAGGGTGATCTTGAAAGTATGTATTTTAGGACATTTGTAAAATGAATACTTCTCAGTGTTTTGAGAGGGAAGATAAGTAATGTGTTCAAGCTAAACTAAGTGCAGAAAAGCATTGGTCTAGAAAATGGAGGATTGGATTGTTATCAGTTTTATCATTCACCAGTTACATGATCTTGGACAAGTAACACTGAACTTCATTCTCTTCATTTCTAACTTTTTAGTGAGCTGGATTAAATTCCCCCTGCCCAATTTACATTTTGTTCCTGGTAGATTTGAAAGATTTGGAACTATAATTAATATTTCCCTCATTTGACTAGGAAAACAGTCTCTAGTGAGTTCTGGTATGGCACCGTAGGATAAGCACTGCAATGGTAACCACTGGGTGGGCAGTTCAAACTCAGCAGCCTCTCCTTGAAAACCCTGGGTTTGGTCGCTATGAATTAGAACTGACTTGACTGCTACCAACAACAGTGTCAGTTTGCAACAGTATTAAGCCTGATAACATATTCAGAAGGTGACATGCTAACTTTATGGCTCACCACGTTCATTAGGGGATGTGTTAATAGTCTTCAGTGTCTGTGCTTACATCTTTAAGCAGTTGTTCCTCAGTGTAGGCATTAAAACCAATTGCTGTTGAATTGCTTCCGACTTCCTGTGACCTACTGTGTCAGGACACAAGGAGCATTCTGGCTGTGCTTCTTCCAAGACAGATTTGTTTGTCCCTATGGTGGTCAATAAGGAGCCATGATAGTGTAGTGGTTACAAATCGGGCTGCCAACCTCACGGTCAACAGTTCGAAACTACCAGCGGCTCTGCTGGAGAAAGATGAGGCTTTCTGCTCCCGTAAAGATTTACAGCCTCGGAAACCCTGTGCAGGATTGCTATGAGTCGGAACCGACTCCATGGCAAACAACATGGTAGTCCATGGTACTTTCAATGGCTGTGTTTTTTTTTTAAAGTACATCAACAGGCTTTTCTTTTAAGGAGCTTCTCAGTGAACTTGAACTAACTTCAACCTTTTCATTAGTAGTCAAATGTATGCTAACAGTTTGCAACACTAAGGGACTTCAATTGTAGGTTTACTCCTTGCTTGCTTTTTAAGTGTAGTATTGATTAGGGAGGTATGATTGTGAGATAGAAAAATTGTGGTAGTTAAGGGCTAAACATTCAGATGTTAACCAACAGGCAGCAATTTGAATTTGAACACCAATGGGCTACAAAGTTGGGCTGCTAACTGTAAGGTAAGCAGTTCAATTCTACCAGGCGCTTTGAGGAAAAAAAAAAAAAAGAGACTTTCTTCTCTCGTAAAGATTTATAGCCTCTGAAATCCAATACAGACAAGGTCACTATGAGTCGGAACCAACACCATGGCACATAACCACTACCACCAGCCACTCTGGAAGAAAGATGTGGCAGTCTGCTTCTATAAAGATTGTTCTTGTTACCAGTGGGTTCTGACTCAGAGACCCCCATGCACAACAGAATGAAACATTGCCTGGTCCTGTGCCATCCTCACAGTTTGCAGATTTGAACCCATTGCTGCAGCTACTCTGTCAGTCCATCGCATTGGGGTCTCCTCCTCTTTAATCTCTGACCCTCTTCTCTGCCAAGCGTGATGTCCTTTTGTAGGGACTATTCCCTCCTGATAACATGTGATTGTTGTTGTTGTAAGTGCTGTTGAGTCGGTCCGACCCATAGCGACCCTGTACAGGGTTTCTGAGGAGCAGCTGGTGAGCTTGAGCCGCCAACCTTGCAGTTCACACAGCTTTGCAGTCTGGCACATTAACCCACAGCGCCACATATGATAGCCTATCACAAATAGCATGTGCTTCAAGATAAATCTTGAAATGCTCTCTTTGACGATGAATACAACGCCATACCTCTTTTATTTGTCCTTCTTGGCATTCTAAACCATGATTGTCAAGATTCAGAATGGCCAATACCACTCCATTTCAGCTCTCTAAGGCCTAGGATATTGATATTTAAGTGTTCCAGTTCATTTTTGACAACTTCTAATTTTCCTAGATTCATAATTTGTACACTCCACATTCTAATTATTAATGGATGTCTGCAACTTTTTTCTTCTCGATTTTGAGTTGTGTGTTATCTGCAAATGAAAATTTGAAAGCATTTCTACATCCCTGTCATGAAGGTCAACTGTAGTTTGAGGAGGAAGTCATCTTTTGAGAGTTTTCCAACTTCAGAGGCTCAACTTCTAGCACTGTATCAGACAATCTTCTGCTGCTCTTCATTAAGTTTTCAGTGTCTAACCATTCAGAAGGGGTCCGTATCGCCTTCTTTCTCATATAACTGAGTCTGGAAGCTCTGAAATCTGTCCACCCTGGGTTACCCTGCTGGTATTTAAAATACCAATGGCATAGCATCTAGCATCACAGCTACTACAGTATGACAAGCAATAGTGACGTATAAAGATAACAGCCTTCCAAACCTTGTGGGGCAGAGTCCTGGTATGGCGCTGTGGGTTAATGCACCAGACTGCAAAGCCGTTTGAACTGCAAGGTCGGTGGTTTAAGCTCACCAGCTGCTCCTTGGAAACCCTCTATAGGGTCACTATGGGTTGGAACTTAACAACAACAATAGCATAGGATTGCTATGCATTAGAACCTTGTTGTTAAGAACTGACTTAATGGTAGTGGGTGTGGTTTGTGTTTTTATTGTGAAGCTAATATACTTTTTCTTTGCTCATATCTATAAGATCTTCATGCCTTTGGCACTGTAACCTGAAGCTAACCTGTAAGGTACCCAGGTGATTGCCACCTTGTTCCACTACTCCATGCCATTGGCAGTGTAACCTGGCAAGTGAGCCTAAGTTTAAGACACTGAAGTGATGGTCACCCTGTTTATCCTGAGGTGAAAGCCTGAATTTGACAGTACTTTGTAAATGCGATAGTGTTATTTTCCACTCTTTTCTTTGGCCCACTGACATGCCCTGACCTTCCATGAAGACTAGTTTTTGAATTATGACAGAAAATGAAGGTCTGTGTAGTACCTTTCTTTAAAGGAAACAAAACTGTTCTTTCACCTATTCCACCAACATATTCAGGAGCTGAAGGAAGGTAAATGCTGCAGTATTTTTTTGGTGATGGAACATTGCCCTACCTTAGTTCCACAATTTAAACAACTGCGCCAGACACTCTAAGCAAGACTTACTTCATTGTGCCTCCCTAGAAGGCTGTTCTTTTTTCGGGTATTCTTGATATGCATAGGAATCTGACAGATACACAAGGATTTATCTGGTAAGCATTTCTTTGAGCAATGTCTCATCAAATGTATTTAAAAAAAAAAAAAAAAAATATATATATCATATTGATATGATATGTAAGGATTTACACCCTCGGAAACCCTGTACAGGGTCGCTATGGGTCGGAACCGACTCGACGGCACTTAACAACAGCAACATATCATATTGAATTCAATTTATAAGCAATTGACTATATCAATAGACCTAATTAATCCCCTAGGTTTCTAATTTTGTTTTTATGGTCTTAAACTGGGTACCCCTAATTGCACTTAGTCTTTTTTTTAATGTTTTATTGTGAATTATGTGATAGTTTACATGGGAGAGCGTTAGCTTTACATTCATCCATCATATACCATTACGTTGTCATGGTTTCAATCCCCTCCATGCATCATCAACCAACCAAAGGGTAAATACTACAAGCCTGCCCCCAGTCGTCAGCACACAGCCCCCTCTCCCTCTCTGTGTCTAAAGTCCCCAATTGCTCCATCTCTCCATTTCATTGTCTCTGCCTTCATCTCAGTCACCACTGCTTCTCTGGATAGGGTCCCACTCTCCACTCTCCTCCCTTCATGGTCCCAGGGACCTCTGCTCCTAGACTGCAAAGTGAATCACTCCCCTCCTTGCTACAAAACATCTATCTTTACATTTCCAACCCTCACAATCAGTCCTGATAACATTTATTCACTATTGTATCACAAGAGACCCATCCACATCAAATGTATTTTTTAAAAGACATCTTTTTTAGAATTGAAGCTGTCTTGAAATTTGCATTATTAAGTAGTTGCCCTGATTCCTCTTCCCATTTCCACTTTATTCTCTTTGGAATGAGTGGCCTTCTTCAATAAATCATTTCATGACAATTAAAGAGAAAACTGTGCATATTATCTACTTTTCATTTGTGTACTCTGTTAAATCTGCCCTCAGAGATAGAGAAAGGTTAAAGTAGAAAGCATACAATAGAAATTCATGGTCAAAATGGTTTTCTTGGTCACAAAATGGTCACATTTGTATTTTCCACAATGTATTTTAGAATAAACTAATGAATGACGCAGGGCTGGATTTTAGCTTTGTTAGTTGTAAATGTTTACAATTCTGAATTTTCAACTTATGTTTATGAATTATTTTCTTTCTTTTGACAACTTCATAGTAACAGGAACACTGGTGGCACTATGGGTTATGTGTTGAGTTACTGACCACAAGGGTGGCAGTTCAAACACAGCTGCTCTGTGGGAGAAAGATGAGGCTGTCAGCTGTGGTCTCAGAAACCCTGTGCAGGGTTGCTGTGAGTTGGAATTAAATGGGTGGCAGTGGTTTGGCTTTGGGGTTGTACTAACAGAAGAGTTGATTGAGGAAATCAGAAATGTTTGAATTGTAACATTAGTTAAGAGTTTGATTTAATTTGCAGTTGATAAAATCTCTGCTTAATAAGATGATCCTAATATCTAGAATTTAGCTTGTGAACCTCTTCCTTGCTTTCTCTCAACCTGCTTATTGGTACAAACATGTTATATATTGAATTTATAATCTGTATTTTAAATTATGGAGTCCTGGTGTGGTGATGTAGGATAAGCACTGAATTGTTAACTCTAAGATTGGCAGTTTAAACCCCCAACCTCTCCTCTATACAGGGTTGCTATGAGTCGGAATTGACTCGCCGACAAGTAGCAAAACCAACCATTTTACTTGTATCATAATCGTTTTGGGTCCCTGTTGGTGGTGTGTTGTCAAGTCGATTCCGACCCATAGTGACCCTGAGAAGCAGCTGGTGAGTTTCAACCTTGTGAACTTTATTTATGGCTTTAATTGTTTTTCTTTGTCCATTGTTATCCGTTAAGTAGATTAAGTGTTAAGATCTTTCTATGTTTTCTGTCTTACCTGGTTGCTTTCTTTTCTGTCCATTAGCCTGAATGGTCATTTAGGGGAATCTTGTTTGTTAGTACTTAAACCAACAGTCCAATCATTTTGCCTTTTTTGGTGGGGAGGGGTTGCCTACTAGTGCTATGCTGCATGTTAATAGTCTTCACTATTCTTAATAAAAGGAGCTCTGGTTACGAGTTGGGCTGCCAGCCTCAAGGTCAGCAGTTTGAAACTACCATCCGCTCCGTGGGAGAAAGATGAGGTGTTCTGCTCCCATAAAGATTTACAGCCTTGGAAACCCTGTGCAGGGTCACTATGAGTCGGAACTGACTCCATGGTACTTAACAACAACAACAACAACAACAACAGCAATTCTTAATGACCTTTTAATAAGAACCTTGGTATCTCTAGATGCAGGATCTTATTTAGTTTATTAGTAGGTGTTGCCGCATACATATAATTATGTTTGACTACAGTGCATTTTCACAAGATGAGTGTGGCGGAGTCATTAAATAAGTGATTCAGATTAAGAAAATTGTTAAATACTGAGGTGTAAATGCTTGAAAAATTGTCTATTTAGAAATACGGTGGTGGTAGTTGTGTGCAGGCGATTTGGTCACGACTCATAGCCATCCTGTATAGGATTTCCAAGACTGTGCATCTTTGGTGGTGGTGGTGGTATATCATGGGATCAGTTCCACTCATAGTGACCTTCCATAGGATTTCTGAAGGTGTAAATCTTTACGGGAGCAGAAATCCGCATCTTTCTCCTGGGAGACGACTGGTAGATTCAGGCTTTTAACCTTGTGTTAGTTATTGTTGTTAAGTGCTATCAACTCGGTTCCGACCCATAGCGACCCTGTATAGGCTTTTCAAAGAATGGCTGGTAAGCTTGAACTGCTGATGCCACCGACCTTGCGATTCAAACCTTGTAGTCCAGTGCATTAACCCACAGTGCCACACCAGGCCCTTGTGGTTACAGCTGAAAGAGATACTACTAGAAAATATCAAACGTGCAGGGAAGACTGCATGTTTTCCATTGATTCTACTAATGTACACAAAAAACTCACGTAACAATGATTTGCCACTAACTTTCTGCTCTCTGGAAAAAGTAGAATGTTATCGAAATCCTGGTCACTTAATCAGTTGAACTTTTAATAAAAGTCTATTGATTGGTTTTGGCAGTTTTTGGAGCATTTTGTATTACATGTAAATACTTTAAAACCAAGATCATTGAGGCTGTGGTGAGGACAGGGGGGTTCCAGCAACCCAAAGGGCTCCTGAGCTGAGCCCAGTCATGCCGTGGACAGGCTGCATTGCCCAGACACTCAGCTGAAGCCCTTCCATTGTTCTGGAGTGAAAGCTTTTAGGTGGGTCACTTAACTTCTCTGAGCCTTTGTGTCCTCCTTGAGTGTTTACAGACTAGGTAATAGTTGACCTCTTACTAGTAGACTCCTGAACTTTTGGTAAAAATAGAAGAACTGCAAATATTGATTGTATGTCTGTGAATTACTACAATTCATGTTATGCCCATTGGAATTTAGCGCTGTAGGATAAGCACTGGGCTGCTAACCATGAGGTTGGCAGTTCAAACACACCAGCTGTTTTTCTGGAGAAAGATGAGGCTTTTTGTTCCTGTAAAGATTTACAGCCTTAGAAACCCTGTACAGGGTCGCTCTCAGTAGGAATTGACTTGATAGCAGGTTTTTTTTTTGGGAGTGGGGTGGGGTGCTGTTGGAAAAAACGAAACAAGTCCTCATGAGGATGTCATAGTTTGATACAGGGCTAAGAACAATCAGTTGTTGGTTCAGACTTTCAGGTAGTGTGCAGTACTAACAACTGTGGCCCTATTAAAGAACAGTATCAGGTAGTTTGGTAGCAGTTAAATGTTACTGGAATGTTCTGGTAATTGCTTTGTAACTTGTGAGGCATTCTAGAGTTTCCAACGTAAATATATAAAATATAAGTCATGCTTTGACATGTACATCATATTCAGGATTTCATGGAGAGAAAGGAATTTTTAATTTCTGGAATTAATTTGTCAATTTAGAGATAGCGCTAGTATAGTTAATCCTTTTTACATACTGGTATATTGGTATACATTTATTTCAGTGAGTAAAAATTTAGCTTTAAAATTTAGACAGTGGTTAATACTCTGTGGCACTTCAGGATAATGTGCTGGACTGCAAGGTCAGTTTAACCTTAAAGTTAGTGGTTCAAACCGATTAGCTGCTCCTTGGAAACCCCTATACAGGGTTACTATGGGTCAGAACAGACGGTGGCACTTAACAACAATATGAACTGTATACCCAGGTTATTCTTCAGGATTTAACTAGTGGAATTTACTTAAAACACTTTTACAAAATCTCAAATTGGAAGTAGACTGGAGGAGGTATTTTCAAACTAAATGGATATGCATTTCAGGCCTCAGCAAAATATAAGACCTCAGCTTTAAGTATAGCTTCTTGATGCTTTTCCCAAGTATAGCTTGCCAAAGGGAGTGTTGTGAGGAGGCAGGTTTTTTCCCCCTATTACTAGAAGTTTGGAAAGGAGAAAGAAATGCCAGGGAGTAAAGTACCCATATAAATATGAGCCATTTAAATGTTTTTTGTTTGTTTTTTTCTTTAGTATTTCTCTGCAGCATTGCCACTGGTAAGCCTACTAGATAGCAAGATTGAAATGTTTGCTATTTAATTGAAATAACTGATCACTCAGATTACCTGAGAGAAACTTGCAATACCGTAAAAGTGGACCTTTTCTTGATTTGAAACTGTTTCCAGGTGAGATTATGGTGTACCATCAGTAACTTGGCCGGTCACAAATGTGACAAAATTTTTATGACTTGTGTGGAGAATTGGAGACAAAAGGGAAAAAAATATAGCAAGTTCAGTGTATTTCACAGTGAGAAACATTGAATTTATAGTATTTAGTCATGTGATATGCAAAATATGTTTGAAGAGCAAAATGTATGTGTAAATTAACTTATTTATCTAGTAGGTCAAGTACCCTAGTATATTTCTAGGAAACTGGTATAATTTAGCATATGATTTAGATCATTTGGTGTATGATTTAGATATGACATGACCTTTTTTTTCCTTCTGATTATGGAGCGAGATTTTAAACATTCTATTGTCTGATGGCCACTCAAGTGTGGGAAATGTACTTAGAAAATGTAATGCTTGATGTCCAAACTGTAAATCAGATATAATCATTTGATCAAACGCTGTAGGATAAGCATGGGACCGCGAACCACAAGGCCAGCAATTCAAGCCCACCAGCAAGAGAAAGACGAGACTGCTCTAGTAAAGAATTACAGCCTCAGAAACCCTGTTCAGGGTCACTATGAGTTGAAATTCATTTGAAGCCACTTAACAACAACAGCAATATAATTAACAGTTTCCCTTTTAAAATAACAAACCAGTTAGAGTCTGCTTTTTTTGTTCTGGTGTGGTGCTGTAAAATAAGCTGGACTGGACAGTAGGGTGGTTTTGAACTGCAAAGGTTGGCTGTTTAAATTCACCAGCCACTCCTCGGAAATCCTATACAGAGTTGCAATGAGTTGAAACAGACTCGATGGCACTTAACAACAACAAATATATCCTGAGCATCAGACATTGGAATATTTTTTCTTCAATGCTTTATTCTCTGGAGAGCAAAATTGTCACACTGAGGGATGACCCAATCCATTAGTGACAAATAGTGTATGACTAGGTAGTCTCAGAAGAGGTGAGTTCTGTATATAGAACAGAAAACTACTTCATGGCCATGTTATGAAAGGCTTATCTTTTTTAAGGGAGTCCTGGTGTGGCACTGTGGGTTAATGCGCCAGATTGCAAAGCCGTTTGAACTGCAAGGTTGGTGGTTCAAGCTCACTGCCTGTTCCTCGGAAACACTATACAGGGTTGCTATGGGTTGGAACCGACTCGACGGCACTTAACAACAACAACAATTATAACTCTTAACTTTTAAGCTCAGATAGCTTATTTTATAAAAACATGTTAGAATGTTGTTTTATGGTATCAGTTGTGTTGATCAGATCTTTTGAAATTACCCCAGCAGCCACCAAGTAAGGATTACATGGTGGATATTTGAATTTTGCTAATAGAAATTGTGAGACAGATTTTCACTTCTGGAAATATTTCATCAAGTACTGGAAGTTTTAAATAAACTCTTTAAAATTGAGAATCAGCAGAAAGTTGGATTGAACTTGGATCATCATGACTGTTGGAAACATCAGTAAATACTTTGACACAGTTAAAACAATCTTTTGTTTTAATCTTTTGGTGGTGAGGGTGGGACATAAAACCATGTTTACCATTAAATCTCTAATGCTTATTTTGGGAACTTTATACATTCTTGGTGAATGAATGAATCAATTTTTTGTTGTTCAGTTCAGTAAATTGAAATTGTCCCAATTTGGGGACATTCCTGCTTTTATATGTACACACAATGTTTGTAAACCTGGTAGCGTAGTGGTTACGAATCAGGCTGCGAACCTTAAGGTCAGCGGTTTGAAACTACCAGCCACTCTGCGGGAGAAAGATGAGGCTTTCTACTCCTGTAAAGATTTACACCCTCGGAAACCCTGTACAGGGTCGCTATGGGTCGGAACCAACTCGATGGCACTTAACAACAATAACAATAAAAGATCCTCACAATTGCTTGAAATGTTTCCCTGATGTGATACAGGAATGGTTGCTCTGTAAGGTGTGAAAGTTAAATAAGGGGAGAAGGTCCTTACTGATTAGTCTTCAGTTTATTTTACAAAGATGAACAACCTGCTCTCCTTCAGTGGAATGTTATCTTGTGATACACATTGGGAGAGGAAGCTAATCTACATGATTATTTCATTTTTGCTGATGTGATGTCCACATACGTCCTATTGCTAGGACTTTTGGCTCATGGGGTCACTGTTAATCATTGGCTCCATTCACCATTGGCCTTGAATCTTTCTGGCAAACATTTGTGTCTCAGCAGGTTTGTGAGGTAATTGGTGATTGTTTGACTTCCTAGGCAACGGCCTGCTGAGAGCCAATCTGCTGTATTCCAGGGGGAACTATAGCTGCTTATGTTGGGGCCTGGCCCTTGCTACAAAGGAGCGGATTTGCCTATTGTCAGCTTTTGTTTTATTGCAATTTGTCCTTGGATGGGTGTGATGTACACATAGATGGGAGTCTAAGTTGTAAACCTTGCTGATATGACTGTAAATGTCTTTCAGATTTAATAAAGTCAGTTACAAAACCACAAAAACATATTAAATATTAAAACCAAATTTGATGTAGCCAGGAAGTTTTGCTTTTTAATATTTGTTTATCATTGTGTAATGTTTATTCATTAGGGAAACATGTATGAGGTGCCTGAAGCCATAATATGTACTTGGAATGAGAACTCTAAAAGTTGCTAAGAATTCTTGAGTTTATTTAGTCAGATGAGCTACGTAAATAAAAGAGTGGCAAGGGTGATTTTAAGATAAGTTATGTGTATTAATTGAGGACCTGGTAGTGTGCAGCAGGTTACAAGTTGGGCTGCTAACTGCAAGGTCGACAGTTGGAATCTGGTCTGCGTGCGAAGCTTTGTGCTCTTGTAAAGATTTACCGCCCCAAACCGTACTCAGGATTGCTGTGAGTTGAAACAGACTCATCAGCACATAGCTACCACCACCCAAAGACTTGATAATAAGGGAAGAAGTTTGGGAAGATTAGGTAAATTAGACTAGAGCAGGGTGTGGTCAGAAGAATGAAGGAACAGTGAGCGTTGCTGTGTTGTTGCTAAGTGCTATCAAGTCGCTTCTGTCTCATGATGATTCTGTTAGGGTTTCTCAGGAGCAGCTGGGGAGTTTGAACCATGAACCTTGCCCTTATCAGTCTAGTGCTTATCCTACAGTACCATACCAGCATGTGCAGAGAGGTTCTCCTGGGCCAGGAGGACTACGTAGAGAAGGACTTCCTACAGACTAGAGGATGTAAGGCGGCAGTAGGAATTCACTGTAGCTGCTAAACTGTGGCACTATGAAAGCTTTTTTAAAAAAGTTATCTAGGATGATTTACATGAAAGGGTTTGAATTAGTGTTGCAAACCAGAAGAGGCAGGTTGATTGATAACACAGTGACTTTCCTCACAGGTTGACATTTGCCTTTATCAGTTCTCCTTAGTCCAGGGTGTGAGCCTCTCTCATTCAGGCACAAATGCAGTCTTGTCAGTCAATCTTCGGTTAATGGGGCCTGGGAGAGCGGAATCATGCCATTCCTCCTCCCTCGCCAAAGCAAGAGAAACAAAAAACAAAAACCCAACTTCCACAAACAAATAAGGAACCTCTGTGTTGTTGTTGTTAGGTGCCATTGAGTCGGTACCGACCCATAGTGGACTTATGCACAGCAGAACAAAACACTGCCTGATCCTGGGCCAACCACACTTCTGTTGCCATGCTTGAATCCATCGATGCTGCCACTTGGCCAATGCATCTCGTTGAGGGTCTTCCTCTTTTTCTCTCACCCTACACCCTACCAAACATGATACCTTTCTCCAGTGACTGGTCCCTCCTGACAATATGCCCGAAGTATGAGAGACGAAGTTTAGCCATCCTGGCCTCTAGGGAGCACTCTGGCTGCACTTCTTCCAAAATGGATCTCTTGGTTCTTTTGGCAACCCATAGCACTTTCAGTATTCTTCTCCAACACCATAATTCAAAGGCATCAATTCTTCTATGGTCTATCTTATTCACTGTCCAGGTTTCGTATGTATATGAGGTTATTGAAAACACCATGGCTTGGGTCAGGCACACCTTAGTCCTCAAGCTGACATCTTTGCTCTTCAACACCTTAAAAAGGTCTTGTGCAACAGATTTGCCTAATGTAATATGTCCTTTGATCTCTTGACTGCTGTTCGTTAAGTGTTGATAGTTGATCCAAGAAGAATGAAGTCCTTGACAACTTCACTCCTTTCTTCATTGATAAGAATGTAGTTTATTGGTCCAATGATGAGGACTTTTGTTTTCTTGACATAGAGATGTAATCCATACCAAAGGCTGTGCTCTTTGATCTTCATCAGTAAATGTTTTAAGTCCTCTTCACTTTCAGCAAGCAAGGTTGCATCATCTGCATATCGCAGATTGTTAATGAATCTTCATCTAATCCTGACGCCACGTTTCTCTTCATAGAACCCAGCTTCTCATATTATTTGCTCAGTATATAGGTTGAATAATTATGGTGAAAGGATACAACCTTGTCGCACAACTTTCTTAATTCTAAACCATTCAGTGTTCCCATTTCCCCATGTTTGAACAACTGCCTCCTGAACAACTGGTCCAGGTATAGATTTCTTATGAGTACAACTAAGTGTTCTGGAATACTCAAACTTTGCAGTGTTGTCCATGGCTTGTCATGGTCCACACAATCAAAAGCCTTTGCGTAGTCAATAAAGCACAGGTAAACATCTTTCTGATATTCTCAGCTTTCAGCCAAGATTCATCATACATCAGCAATGATATCCCTTGTTCCACGGCTTCTTTTGAATCCAGCTTGAACCTCAGGGAGTTCTCTGTCAATGTATGATTGTAGCCATTTCTGTATTACCTTTAGCAAAACTTTACTCGCATGGGATATCAAAGAGATTGTCCGATGATTTCCGCATTCCGTTGGGTCACCTCTCCTTAGAATGGGCACAAATACGGATGTCTTCCAATCAGTCGACCACATAGTTGCTTTCCAAATTACTTGGTGGAAATGAGGGAGCGCTTCATGTGCCGCCTCACTTTATTGAAAGATTTCAATTTTTATTCCATCAATTCCTGGTGCCTTGTTCTTTGCCAATTCCTTCAGCGCCCCTTGGACTTCTTCCTTCAATATCATTGGCTCTTGATCATATGCTACCTTTTGAAATGGTTGAACATTAACCATTTCCTTTTGGTACTGTGACTCTGTGCATTCCTTCCATCTTCTCTTGATGCTTTCTGCATCATTCAATAACTTGCCTAGTGAGTCTTTCAATAATAGAAGTCGAGGGTTAAGTTTTTTTTCTTCAGTTCCTCCAGGTTGAGAAATGCTGAGCGCATTCTTCATTTTTGGTTTTCTGATTCCAGATCTTTTCACATTTTGTAGTAATATTTGGCTTTATTTTCTCGGGCTGATTTTTGAAATTTTCTGTTCAACTGTTGGACCTCCTCAGTTGGAGCTTGGCCACTACATGTCTGTCAGTTTATCATACTGTGGTGATTTGTGAGTTGCTGTGATTATGAAAGCTATGCCACTGGTAGTTTAAATACCAGCAGGGTCACCCATGGTAGACAGGTTTCAGATGAGCTTCCAGACAAAGACAGGCTAGGAAAAAAGAGTGATGAACTACTTCCAAATAATTAGTCACTGAAAACTTTATGAATAGCAGAGAAACACCGTCAGATATAGTGCCAGAAAATGAGCCCCTCAGGTTGGAAGGCACTCAAAATGCAACTGGGGAAGAGATGCCTCCTCAGAGTAGAGTTGGCCATGATGACGTGAATAGAGTTAAGCTCGTGGGAGCAAAGCCCACCGAACCTTCATTAATGCTGATGGGGCACAACTCAAAATGAAGAGAACCAGCTGTAAACATCCACTGAAAATCAGAACATGGAATGTACTAAGTATGAATCTGGGAATATTGGAAGTTGTCAAAAATGAAATGGAATGCATAAACATCAATATCTTAGGCATTAGTGAGCTAAAATGGACTGGTATTGGTCATTTTGAATCTGACAACCACATGGTTTACTGTGCTGGAAACGACAAATTGAAAAGGAATTGTGTTGCATTCATCATCAAAAATAACATGTCCAGATCAGTCATGAGGTACAACGCTGTCTGTGATAGGATAATATCCATGCTCCTACAGGGAAGCCCAGTTCATACCACTATTATTCAGATTTATGCACCAACCACTAAAGCCAGTGAGGATGAAATTGAAGAATTCTACCAACTTCTTCAATCTGAAATAGATCAAATATGCAATCAAGATGTATTGCTCATTACTGGTGATTGGAATGCAAAGGTTGGGAGCAAAGAGGAAGGATCAGTAGTTGGAAAAT
>NW_006408531.1:22296869-22308125 GCF_000296735.1 Chrysochloris asiatica
CCAGTGGTGAGGATTTTTGTTTTCTTGACATTGAGATGTAATCCATATCGAAGGCTGTGCTCTTTGATCTTCATAAGTAAATGTTTCAAGTTCTCTTCATTTTCAGCAAGCAAGGTTGTATCATCTGCATATCGCAGGTTGTTAATGAGTCTTCCTCCAATCCTGACGCCACCTGAATTTATAGATCATCTGAGGAACAGATTTGATACATTAAACACTAAAGACTGAAGACCAGAAGAGTTGTGGAATGACATCAGGAACAACATACATGAAGAAAACAAAAAGTCGTTAAGAAGACAAGAAAGAAGGAAAAGGTCAAAATGGATGTCAGAAGAGACTCTGAAACTTGCTCTCCAGCGTAGAGATGCTGAAGCAAATGGAAGAGATGAGGAGGAACCTGTAGAAAAGATGGGAAAATTTAAATTAGAATGCCAGCTTACTGTTAGAAATATAATTGGCAAGAAATTAATGATAGTAAATCAACAAGTATTACTAATCCTAGAAATCTTTGTTAAGCAAATATGTCATGTCTTCCCTCTAGGTCTATAGAATTCTGAAGGAAGTGTTTCGACTGAGCTCTTAAATTTGTACCATGTCAAAGTGGCAAGTTTGTCCCCTGGAGAGACTCAAATTGGGATCGTTTTCAAAGTTTATGCTTTTGAAACAAAAAGAAGACTGTGGTAAAGATTAGGGCTGTAGAGTGGATGTGGTAAACTTTCCCTGTGAAATTATTTTAGGACAGCCCTTGCTACCCCCAGAAGAGTGAGCCAGGTACATTGTCATTTTCATGATGGAAAAAATTCCTTGGTGCAACTTTTCTTGCTACTTCTTACCAATTCAGTGTTCACTTTTCTTAAAAATTCTTTCTAATAAGCCCAAATTATCGTCATCTGTCCTTCGAGAACACCTATCAAAATTACCCCTTTGGGATCCCTGTAAACGGTTGCTATAGCCTTCTGAGCTGTCCTGTCTGCTTGAATTTAACCCCAGCAGTTCCCCTGTTTTGATTGGACCTTGCTTTCTGGATCAAGTTGGTAAATCTAAGACTCATCTCTGGTTATGACTCTTGCCGTAAAATTGTCTTAGATCTTGCATAAAAGACTGACGGAAAGCTTAGCTCTTTGAGCTAGCTTATCTTGGTGCAGTAGTTTTGGCAACCATTGAGCCAAGATCTTGCTGAAGCTAAGATGTTTGCTTAAAATTGAAAATGCCAACCCACGTGAGATCCAAACTTTAATAGCTATGATGTCAGTGGCAAGGATTATGATTTTTCTCCTACCAGTTAGTTTCTGGACTTCACCCACAATTTCTTTATTTTCTGAGGTTGATGGTCTTCCTTAAAATGCTTGATCCATCTAAAGCTTGTTGTTTTATGTGGGGCAACATTTTCATAAATTTGTTTAAAAGCCTCAATGATTTGTGAAGATGGCCACTTGATTTTTGTTAAAAATTTGATATTAGCTTTCATTTTAAAATTGTCATTTTTTTTCCCTCCTGATGGCACAAAAGGTGCTGTAGGTTAATGCGCTGGACTTCAAGGTCAATTTGAACCTTAAGGTTGGTGGTTCAAGCTCACTAGCTGCTCCTTGGAAACCCTATACGGGGTAGCTATGAGTCAGAACTGATTCAGTGGCACTTTACAACAACAACATGGCACAAAAAGTAACTTTTTTTTTTTTTTTTTAAAGCATCTTCAGGAGACAGACAAATAAATGTATTACTGAGAGAACTTGTTAGCAATTATCCACTGATCACAGACATGCATAAACATATTTGTAATCATCCTGGGCACCTATGAGCTAGTACTTTTTAACTTACCCTTGCGTACACATCTTCCTGAATAGTATGCGTTACTTTCAGATGGTGATCTGTGAATGAGGAATCAGCACTGGAAGGTGGTAATAATGTTAAGAAAAGGTTTATGAGTAAGTCATTGTCATTTTTGTGCTGTTGGCTGTTTTCTGTTGGTTCCTGAACTAGGTCCTTTGTCTTGCTCATACAACACGAACAAGATGAGTTTAAATTTCTGTCCTCATCCATCCACACAATAGTGCTTTTCTTGAGTATACACATCAGTCTGATCACATACTCTCTCTCTCTGAATTTCTTTTTTGTTTCTTCATTCTGACTCTTAAACTGGACATTTTTCTTGAGTCAAGTTAATAATTTCAGTCATGATGCCTCAAATTTTAGTGACCTGGGAGCCAGTTGGTGACTCTTCTTCAGCTGTGCTTTGATCTGCTTTGTGATGATTTTCTATACTGTCAGTGGATAATTTTATATTTTGATTTCCATTTGTGCCTATATGTACTACATGCAATTTGAAATAGACCAAGACTGCTGGAAGAGAAATGAATCAGGAGACCAACTCAGGGCTTTCAACTTCAACTCACAATGATTTTCCAGCTCTTGAGCTTGCCTGCTGCTTGTGTTTCTATCACTTTGCTGTGTATAAAGATGAAAAGATGAATTTGCCAACATTTTCCAAAACTAGATGACAGACTCGTGATCATAAACACTAGTGAACGGGATGATGGAGTTAGAGGCAATGCTAAGGCGACAGGCTAAGGGAGAATCAGTTTTGTGGGACAGTTACTGAGTTTGGAAAAAAACATGGTGGGTGATCCAAGTTGGAATGATTATAGGCCAGTGGTTTGAGATTCTGACTGTGTTGATTGATCAAGGCCCGAAATGTACATTTGGGCAGTCCACATTAGAAATAACGGCTGCTTGGACATGTCCTTTTTTTCTAATCATTTTTAAAAAAGTCTGCAAAAATTCATGTTGACTTGTTTTTGTTAAGTGTTGTCGAGTCAGTTCTGACTCATAGCTACCCATTATAGGGTTTTCGAGGAGCTGCTGGTAAGCTTGAATTGCCCACCTTGTGGTTCGGTTCAAAGTGACCTTGCAGTCCAGTACATGAACCCACATTATGCTTATTACTTTTCTTGTTGTTTTTGTGTGCCATCTTTTCCAACTCCTAGTGACCTTGTGGTTCCAACCGACCTTGCAGCCCAGTGCTTGATCCCACAGGACTACACCAACATTATCTGGTCTGATCCTCAAAAGAATCCTGGGAATTGAGACCCTTATTCCTGTAATTCCCAGGATTCTTTTGAGGATTAAATGAGATACCGCATATAAAAGTAATTATCCTTGGTTGGTTTAAACTGCAAGGTCAGCAGTTCAGACTCACTACCAGCTCATTGGAAATGCTAAACAGGGTCACTATGAGTCAGAACCGACTTGATGGCACTTAACAACAACACCAACACTCTTATTCCTATCCCAGGAGCTCTGATGGCACAATGGTTAAGAGTTTGGCTGCTAACTGAAAGATGTAGTATTTAGAGCCCACTAAAGCTCTGGTAGCGTATTGGTTACGAATCGGGCTGCGAGCCACAAGGTCAGCAGTTCAAAACTACCAGCGGTTCCGTGGGAGAAAGATGAGGCTTTCTGCTCCTGTAAAGATTTACAGCCTCGGAAACCCTGTGTAGGGTCGCTATGAGTCGGAACTGACTCTACGGCACATAACAACAACAACAACTGCTCTTTGGAAGAAAGATGTGGTAGTCTGCTTTCATAAAGTTGTTGTCGTTGTGTGTTGTCGAGCTGGTGCCAACTCACCGAGAACCTGTACACAGGGTTTCTGAGAGCAGCTGCTCTGTGTGAACTGCTGGCCTTTTCAGTTAGCCATCCAGTGTTTACCCTGCAAGCCCTACCGAGCAGTTCTGCTCTGCACTGCAGGGTTGGTTTATGGTTTTTATCCTTGTTGTGCAGTCTTGGGTGGTGAAAAGGAGGGTTAATGTACTTGGTTGATAATAAAAGTTTGCAGCTTTGAATGTACCCAGAGCCACTTTGGATGGCCTGAAGAGCCTTCTGAAAAATCAGCCATTGAACATTTGATGGAAAACATTTCCACTCTGACATACACACAGTTGCCATGAGTTGGAATTGGTTTGATGCCATTTCCTTTTAAAAAATCCCTATCATAAGGGAGGGGAACCAGGCTTAGAAATGCACCTAAGATCACATAGCTACTGTGGGTGGAGTTGGGAATCTAATTTGTAGGTGTTTGATTACCAAGTTTATATGCTCTTATCCACTACCCTGCATTGCCTCTCAATTGGATAATTTATATGAAAGCACGTTAAAAAGCATTTGCCTGTTCTTTGAATAATAGAAAAGAACTGCTTAAAGGCCAAAACAAAGCTTGAAATGAGAAGTGTAGGATGAAATCTTCAGTGGGGAAGGAAATGGGCTGGACTGAGTTCTGGAATGATACCCATAGAGAATAAGGAATATAGAGAAAGAAGATCAAAAAGCAGGAGAATTTGGGGAAGGATTACTTTGAATCCAAATTAAAAGTTTAAAATTGGAGGTTGTTTACTGTTAAACATCAGCAGAGGCTATAAAAGGAGGCTGCTTGCTGTGTGCTGTTGCGGAGACGGTGACTCCAATTGACGGAGTGGCACTACCAATGGGGTTTCCTAGGCGGACATCTTTGCAGGAGCAGATAGCCAGGTCTGTTCTCCCAAGGAGCTGCTGATGAATTCCAACTGACAAACTGAGTTAGTAGCTGACTTCTTCACTATTATACGAACAGGACTCCTAAGTGGAGGAGGTGATAGGCAATACTATTGTTGCTGTTGTTAAGTGCCGTGGAGTCAGTTCTGGCAGTGGCTTTTTCTCATCCTCTGGTATTACTTAAATTATTACTACCTCAGATAGGGATGTTTCTTGTAAGATTCATCAGTTGCTGTTGTTAGTGCCATCATGACCCTGTATAGAGTTTCCAAGGAGTTTGAACTGCCGACCTTGTGGTTCAAACTGACCTTGCGGTCTAGCACATTAACCCATAGTGCCACACCAGGACTCCAAGATTCATGAGTAAGCCAGTTCTTAATATAATATCTGGTGCATTATAGGTGCTTGACTTTGTTAATAAAGGAACTGTGGCAGTAGAGCTCTGAGAGAAGAACTTTAATAAGACAGAGTGGTTCCTTCCTACAATGAGCCCTGCTTAGTCAAAGACCTTGTTTGTTAATGCATAGTAAATTGTTGTGTGTTAGTGGACAGTTCACCTTTTGATGGCAGGACTGTGGCTCATGGTCCTGTTTTTCACTATTTGTGACATACCATCTTGTGACTGTAAGGTTGGTGGTCCAAACTCACCAGCTTGACAAACACTTAGCAACGACATCTTGTAATAGAAATGCTTAGTTATGGGAACACCCCCCCCCCCCCCCCCCCCCCCCCAGGTGGGGAAGGTTTAGTAGTGTCAGCCTGTTCCTTGACCTGGATGAAAGATCCTTTGTAATGAGAAACCCTCCTAAACCCTCCTTTCTATTCAGCGCTGCATTTTCATTTCCCAACAATCTCAACAATGTACATTTTGGGATACAAATTATCCATTTTCTTTGTGAATGTGCCTATTATCTAACTTCTTCTTCCTGGGATGCTGTTTTTCCTTTTATCAATCCAAAAAAAAAAAAGTGAGAGAAATGCAGGAGATGGACTATGTTCTGAAAATCTTTCTACTGACCTTCTGGGTTCAGTTGGACCGTCTTCTCCTGCAGCAGCCCGTCTCCTTTCTCTGTGATTTGGCATCTGTTGAACAGGAATTCAGAACTGGTTCCATTTCATTTTGGTTCTATAGCCTGTTGAGAATTTCCATTTCTACCTCAGTTATACTGAATCTAGTGGTATCATTGGGCTGGTGGTATGAATGTATGTATGTTTGTATCATACCCCTTGATGCTATGTGGGGGAGGGGTTAGACACCAAAGTGATCTTGGGGTTCTCAGAGGCAACCCTTGTGCTGGTGTTGTAGGGGGTTGTGCATCAAAGCAGTGGGGTCACTAGAGTTGTTGTCACTTCACCCCTATACTCGCCGCCTTCACCCCTCCCTACTCTGACACCCACCAGTCAGGATGCTAGCGGGTGGTTCTGCTGCTGTGCTGGCTTTGGCTAATGGGAGAGGAGAGGGGTTTCAGGGAAACCCTGCAGGGTGTCTGGGAGGGGTGAGTCCCTGAATGGAAGTGGACAGGGCTAGCCTGCTCCACACACAGGGGTGGGGAGGTGGGAGTGATGTTTGCCTGCTTCCCTCACCCATGTGGGGAGGGATGACACCATGAGATACTGGATTGGATAACACCAACCCTGGTGCTATCACTTGTCTGTCAGTTTGTCGTACTTTGGTGGCTTGTAGGTTGCTAATTCTGAAAGCTATGTCACCGGTATTTTAAATACTAGCAGCTTCAACCATGGTGGACAGGTTTCAGATGAGCTTCCAGATGAAGACAGACTAGGACGAAGGAGAGACGAACTACTTTAGAATATTTAGTCACTGAAAACCTTATGAATAGCAGTGGAACACTGTCAGCACCAGATTGTTGAATACTAAAACATGATGGAGAGCACCAGAATATTGTCAGATACAGCACCAGAAGATGAGCCCCTCAGGTTGGAAGACACTCAAAACACAACTGGGAAAGAGCTGCCTCCTCAAAGTAGAGTTGACCATGATGACTATAAATGGAGTAAAGTCCTTGAGACCTTCATTTTCTGATGGGGCACAATTCAAAACAAAGAGAAAACGCTGTAAAAATCCATTAATAATTAGAACATGGAATGTATGAAGTATGAATCTTAGAAAAATTGGAAATTGTCAAAAATGAAATGGAATGTATAAACATAGATATATCCTAGGCATTAGTGAGCTGAAATGGACTGGTATTGGCCATTTTGAATCTGACAGTCACATGCTTTACCATGCCGGGAACAACAAATTGAAGAGGAATAGAGTCATATTTATCGTTAAAAAGAACATTTCAAGAGCAGTCATGAGTTACAATGCTGTCTGTTTTAGGATAATATCCATGCTCCTACAGGGAAGCCCAGATAATACCTCTATTATTCAAATTTACGCACCAACCACTAAAGCCAGTGAGGATGAAATAGAATTCTACCAACTTCTTCAATCTGAAGTTGATCAAACATGCAATCAAGATGTATTGATCATTATTGGTAATTGGAATGCAAAGGTTGGAAATGAAGAAAGATCAGTAGTTGGAAAATACGGCCTTAGTGATTGAAATGATCCTGGAGATCGCATGATAGAATTTTGCAAGACCAATTAATTCTTTATTGCAAATATCTTTTTAAAACAGCATAAAAGACTATACACATGGACCTCACCAGATGGAATACAGATGGAATACAGATGACTACATCTGTGGAAAGAGACCTTGGAAAAGCTCCATATCATCAGGCAAAACAAGGCCAGGGGCAAGACTGGAACAGACCATCAATTGTTCGTATGTAAATTCAGACTGAAGCTGAAGAACATGAAAACAAGTCCACGGGAGCCAAAATAGGACCTTGAATATACCCACCAGAATTTAGAGATTATATCTGAAGAACAGATTTGATACATTAAACACTAAAAACTGAAGAACAGAAGAGTTGTGGGATAACATCAAAAACATCATACAAGAAAACAAGTATAAGGTCATTAAAAGACAAGAAAGGAGAAAAAGACCAAAATGGATGTCAGAAGAGACTCTGAAACTTGCTCTCCATTGTAGAGATGCTAAAACAAATGGAAGAAGTAAGGAGGTTCAAGAGCTGAACAGAAAATTTCAAATGTCAGCTCGAGGAGACAAAAAAGGGGAAGAACATGCTCTGCATTTTTCAAGCTGCGGGAACTGAAGAAAAAACTAAAACCTTAATTTGCGGTAATGAAGGATTCTATGGACAAAATACTGAATGATGAAGAAAACATCAAAAGAAGATGGAAGGAATACAGAGTCACTGTACCAAAAAGAAATGGTCATTGTTAAACTATTTCAAGAAGTAGCATATGATCAAGAGCCAGTGATCCTGAAGGACGAAGTCCAAGGTGCATTGAAGGAATAGGCAAAGAACAAGGCACCAGAATTGATGGAATACAAATTGAAGTCTTTGAACAAAGTGAAACGGTACTCGAGGCACTCACTTATCTATGCCAAGGAATTTGGAAGATGACTACCTGGCCAGCTGACTCTAGGAGATCTGTATTTGTGCACATTACAAAGAGAGGTGACCCAACGGAATGCGGAAATGGAAATCATCGGACAATATCATTGATAACCCATGCAAGTAAAGTTTTACTAAAGATAATACAGAAACTGCTGCAACCATGCGTTGACAAAGAACTTGAATAGGTTCAAGCCGGTTTCAGAAGAGGATGTGGAATGAAGGATATTATTGCTGATGTCAGATGAATCTTGTCTGAAAGCACAGAATACCAGAAAGATGTTTACATGTGCTTTGTTGACTACACAAAGGCTTTCAGTTATGTGGATCATGACAAGCTATGGCCAACATTGCAAAGTATGAGTATTCCATCCACAAGGAAACCTGTACATGGACCAAGAGTCAGTTGTTCGAACAGAACAAGGGAACATTGAATGGTTCAAAATTAGGACAGGTGTATGCCAGGGTTGTATTCTTTCACCATACTTATTTAGTCTGTATGCTGAACAAATAATCAGAGAAGCTGGATTATATGAAGAATGAATCAGAATCTACATTTTAACCAGAAGTCTTATGAATCACCTGTGGATCTATGAGATTTACCTGTGGGATATCTATGATTCACTTCAGGAATCTTGTTAAAAACTAGATTCTGAGTCCGTGTATTTGGGGTGGAAATAAGGAGCCCTGGTGGCTTAGCAGTTAGATGCTCAGCTATGAACTCAAAGGTCTAGAGTTTGAACCCACCAGGCAGGCTGCTTCTACATACAAAGATTACAGCTTTGAAAACCCTAGGAGGCCATTCTACTCTTATCAGGTCTCAGGGAGTCAGAATGGACTTCAGGGCAAGGCTTGCTTTTTGTTGTCCTTGTTGTTAGGGTGGACAGGCAAATTCTCAGCAGGGTGTTAAATAGGACTGAACTGGTTCAAAGTCTTGCTGTTGAAGAGTGTTTTAAATTTCATTTCTGGTATTATATTTTCTGACTATATTTTGGTTCCTTGTTTGAACACTCTGCCCCGTTTCTTTGTGTAAGCTGAAATTGCCTGTTTTCTCTGCGACTTTGTGGTGATAGTGTATTTATATTTAATCCTGGTGTGACGCTGTAGGATAAATGCTGTACTGTTATCCACAGGGTTGGCAGTTAAAACCCACCAGTGGCTCCTGGGAAACCGTATACAGGGTCACTGTGAGTCAAAACTGACTCGATGGCACTTAACAACAAGGACAATGTTGATGTGTTCTCAGGCACTCATCACCTGTCTGCTGGTGGATGTGATAGAGACTGGAAGGAAATCTGAACACAGGTCTCCATTCGCTGATTGTGTAGTATGGTTCATGGTGGGGTCCTGTGCATCCAGAAGAACCCCAGGCAGAAGCTGTGAAGGAGGAAGCAGTGGCCCCACCCTAGCTAACTGGAGGGGATGAGAACAGTGAGACCTGCAGCCTAGCCCTGGGCCTGCAGGCTACTGTATCAGCAGCCTTTTGCAAAAGCTCAGGATGGCCACTCTGCTTCATGCCAGCTGACTGATAGCTAGCCTGTTTCTCTTCTCTCTTGCCTCTCCTGTTCAGTTTCCTCTTCTAGTCAGCACCAAGTCCACATCTGTGTCCTATCATCTGAAACTCAGTGTTCCAGGACTTCCCTCTGCATCTGTTTAACTTGTTCTCCCATGCCTTTGTTGTAGAGGGACTGCTCAGTGCCTCTGCTTACTCCACCATCTTGGCCTGACTCTTGCTTTTCTCTTTATGTTCAAAATTAGCCCAACATTGGAGCCAGAGGCAGTATTCAATAAATAAATAAATCTTGAATGAATGAAATAATAATGGCTGACTGCCCACTTAAAAAGTGACAGTTTTCTTCAATATTTATTTTTTAAATGATTGATTTATTTATCTGAAAAGTTAAATACCTCTGTAGACACGGGTTATTTTCAGGAAAGGGAAGTTTGTATTTGTCTACTGAGATGTTTTGGTTTACTCATTACATGAAGCTAGTTTTGGAGCAAAGATAAGGACAGCAGAGGAAAATAAATGCATAGTAACATTATTTCTGTTCTTCAGCTAAAGTTTCTTAGATCATCTTAAAAGTAGAAATTTTTAGGGTTGTAGATGAAATAATGAAATCTTTATTTGGTTTCTTAGTAATTGTTGTTGTTAGGTGCCATCCAGTTCATACTAACTCATAGTGACCCTATGTACAACAGAACGAAACACTATCTGTCTGCTGCAGGCTGTTGGCCACTTTCTTGTTGAGTGCTATGTTGGGCCTTCCCATCATGCTGGGGGTGGGGCAGAGGGGAGAACGGCTGAATGAAGGGGAGAGGTTCTTAAAGCGGCCCATCAATTTGAGAAATTTCAGTTTCTGGTCCTCATTTTCAAAACCAGCTCTGTCCCACTGGCCAAACTTGGTTCCTGTCCACACTTCCTGGTTTCGGAAGCTTCCGTCTTGCCTGACTCGTGATCAGTCTCTTCTTGCAAGGCCCCTCTCCTCACCTGGTCTCTGTGGACCTCATCCATGTTACCTTTCTTTTCCAACACCACTTCTAAGTCTAAGTCTGGTTCCTTCTCACAATGTTCTGCTGCCTGGTTCTCTTCTTCTTTTTTTTCTTCCTCTTCAGAGCCAAGTTCTCATTACCTGGCTGCTCTTCCTGCTTCTTAGACTTGATTTTCTTATTCACTGGGGCCTTGAGGCCATCTCCAATTGGGATGTGCTCTAGAACCTCCGCTTTGGCTGGCTTCTTTTTACTTCCTTTCCTAGAGCTGCTTCTTGTGGGCCTGGAGACCTGGAGGTGGTTGAGGGACAAGTCTTGCTCCTGGTAGATTTTCTTTGTCTTCTTCATCTTGGTCTGGGGTTCCCTCCAGCTCCTGTGTTTTCATTTCTGCCCGAGGCTGCCAGCTTTCTGGTCCTGGGCCAACCTCACAAATTGTTGCCATGCGTGAGCCCATTGATGCTGCCACTTTGCCAGTCCATCTCACTAGGGGGTCTTTCTCTTTTTCTCTGACCATCCACCTTATCCAACTTGATATCCTTCTCCAGTGACTGGGCCCTCCTGACAATATGTCCGAAGTATGAGAGACGAAGTTTGGCCATCCTGGCCTCCAAGGAGCACTCTGGCTGCACTTCTTCCAAAATGGATCTATTGGTTTTTTTGCAGCCCATGGCACTTTCAATATTCTCCTCCAACACAATAACTCAAAGGCATCAATTCTTCTATGGTCTTCCTTATTCACTGTCCAGC
>NW_006408531.1:22308225-22319795 GCF_000296735.1 Chrysochloris asiatica
GACTGGTCCCTCCTGTCAATATGTCTGAAGTATGAGAAACGAAGTTTGGCCATCCTGGCCTCCAAGGAGCACTCTGGCTGCACTTCTTCCAAAATGGATCTATTGGTTCTTTTGGCAGCCCATGGTACTTTCAATAGTTTCCTCCTCCAATACATAACTCAAAAGCATCAATTCTTCTACGGTCTTCCTTCTTTACTGTCTAGGTTTTGCATGCATATAGGTTATTGAAAATACCATGGCTTGGGTCAGGCACACCTAAGTCTTCAAGCTGACATCTTTGCTCTTCAACACTTTAAAAAGGTCTTGTGCAGCAGATTTGTCTAATGCAATATGTCATTTGATTTCTTGACTGCTGTTTCCATGAGTATTGATGGTTGATCCAAGAAAAATTAAATCCTTGACAACTTCAACCTTTTTCCAGTTTATAAGAATGTTGTTTATTGGTCCACTGGTGAAGATTTTTGTTTTCTTTACATTGAGATGCAATCCATACTGAAGACTGTGGTCTTTGATCTTCATCATTAATTATTTTAAGTCCTCTTCACTTTCAGCAAGCAAGGTTGTGTCATCTGTACACATATATTAAATCAGAAATATTAATATAAAGGATTGTACTTTTCAATTTTTAATTTTATGAAATTTGTTATTAATGTAGTTTTCCAGAATATGACTTACTCATTTTTCTTCAAAATTTGAGGTGCAGCATTTTTATTCAACATAAATTCATTGATGCCAAGAACTGTTTGTTGTATGTAATAGAAATAGGGTGGTTTACGAAACAAAAATTCCTGTGTTTCATGGAACATGTTTATAGAATTAAGTCTGGTACTATGATGTCTCAAGAATCTTATCCAAAAATGTATTTGTCTACTTAATTGATATCTACAAGGGGTTAGTCTTAATGGCAGTGCATTTTTAGAAGATATTTAAAAAACTTACATATGATAAAATTATTTACAGTATGAAAGGAAATACTCCTAGAAACTGTTGGTATGATGGAGATCACACTATGTTATCTTATTGTTAGGTGCCATTAAGCTGAGTCTGACTCACAGTGACTTTATATGCAACTCAAGGAGACATTGCCTGCTCCGGCTTCATCCTCACAATTGTTAAGCTTGCGCTCATTCCGGCTGCCACCGTGCCGGTACATCTAATTGGGGGCTGCCCTCTTTTTCACTGACCTTCCACTCTACCAAGCATGATGTTCAGTGATTAATTCCTCCTGACAATATAGCTGAAGTTAGAAAGACAAAAATCTCACCATCCTGGCTTCCAAGGAGCATTTTGGTTGTACTTCTACCAACACAGATTTTTTTTGTTCTTCTGGCAGTCCATGGTACTTCTCATATTCTTCTGCAACACAACAACTCAAATGTATCAATTCTTCTATTGTCTTCCTTATTCATTGTCCAATTTTCACATGCGTATAAGACTATTGAAAATACCATGCCTTGTGTCAGGTATAATTTTGTTCTCCAACTGACAACTTAACTATTCAAAGAGGTCTTGTTCAGCATATTTGTCTAATGCTAATACATTGTTTGATTTCTTGACTACTGCTTCCATGAGTGTTGATTGTTGATCCATGAAAAATGAAGTCTTTGACAAGTACAATGTTTTCTGTATTTATATGAATTTTATTTATCGGCACAATGGTGAGGGTTTTTGTTTTCTTTACACTGAAGGGCAACTCATACTGAAGCCTGTGGTCTTTGATCTTCATCAGTAAGTATTTTAAGTTCTTTTCACTTTCAGCAAGTAAGGTTGTATATCTGCATATCGCTAGTTGTTAATGAGTCTACCTGCAATCCGTATGCCACATTCTGCTTCATATAATCCAACTTCTTGGATCATTTGTTCAGCATACAGATTGAATAAATGTGGTGAAAGAATATAACACTGGTGCACACCTTTCCTAATTTTAAATATTCATTGTCCCCTTGTTTTTTTTAACAACTGCCTCTTGATTTATGTACAGGGTCCTCCTGAGTACAATTAAGTCTTCTGGAATACTCATTCTCCTCAATGTGATGCATGGCTTGTTATGATCCACACAGTCAAAAGCCTTTGCATAATCAATAAAACACGAGTAAACATCATTCTAGTATTCTGTTCTTTAGCCAAGATCTGTCAGACTTCAGCAGTGATATCCCTCATTCCACGTCCTCATCTGAATTTGACTTGAAACTCTGGCAGTTCCCTCTTAGTGTAATGTAGCAGCTGCTTTTGAATGATCTTGAATGAAATTTTGCTTGCATATGATATTAATGATATCGTCGGATGATTTCCACATTTGATTAGGCACACCTCTCTTGGATGGGCACAAAAATCCAATCAGTTGGCCAAGTAACTGTCTTCCAAATTTCTTGGCATACTTGAGTGAGTGTATCCAGTGCTGCCACAGTTTGTTGAAAGGTGTCAGTTTGTATTCTCTCAATTCCCTTAGCCTTGTTCTTTGACAATGTCTTCAGTGCACCTTGGACTTCTTCCTTCAGTACCATTGACTCTTGATTGTATGCAACAGTTGAACATTAACCATTTCTTTTTGGTACAGTGACTCTGTGTATTCTTTCCATCTTCTTTTGATGCATTCTGCATCATTCAATATTTTGCCCATAAAATCCTTCAGTATTTTAAGTTGAGGTTTGAATTTTTTCCCATCAGGTCTTTCAGCTTGAGAAATGCTGAGTGTGTTCTTCTATTTTGGTTTTCTAACTTTTGATCTTTGCACATTTCATTATAATATATGACTTTGTCTTCGTGAGCTTCCCTTTTTAATTTTTTGTTCAGCTCTTTTACCTCCTCATTTCTTTTATTTGTTACAGCATCTGTATGCTGGAAAGCAAGTTTCGGAGTCTAGTTTGATGTCCATTTTGGTCTTTTCGTGCCTTCTTAATTACCTTTTGTTTTCTTCCTGTATGGTATACTTGATTTCATCCCGCAACTCTCTGGTCTTCTGTCATAGTGTCTAATGCATCAGATCTGTTCTTGAGATGATATCTAAATAAATGTGGAATATGTTTAAGGTTATATTTTGGCTCTTGTGGTTGGTCCTGTTTTCATTTTCTTTAAATTCTGCCTGAACTTGCATATGAGTAACTGATAGTCTGTTTCCCAGTCTGCACCTGGCATTGTTTTGGATGATGAGATGGAGCTTTTCCACTGTCTCTTTCCACAGATGTAGTCAGTTTGATTTCTGTGTATTCCATCTGGTGAAGTCCAAGTATGTAATTATCTTTTATGTTGTTTTAAAAAGGTGTATCCACTGAAAAAGTCATGGGTCCTGCAAAATTCTATCATGTGATTTCCATGAGTGAAGTTTATAGAGAACATCATAAGTTTTACATTCAACAAATCATACCCTTTGTTTCATCTCAGTGATTGCAATTTTCTTTATGTAACAGCAGTTATTCAGCTTCCTCCTTGTTTCTGTTTTCATTCTACCCCCCTTCCTGTCCTGTCTCATCTTTGCCCTTAGGTAAATGTTGTAGACCTTTTGTTCTTGAATGATTGACCATTCCTTGGTGAGTATATCTTACTTTGTTAATTGTTCCCTTGACATCTACTGCTTGTCTGAAAACTGGGCCATGAGGGTGGTTTCCATAACAGATCTGAAGGGTGGATGAGAGCAGTAGTCTCAGGGTTCTTTAGTCTCTTTTTGACTAGTAAGCCCGATCTTTTAAAAAATGATTTTGAGTCTTTCCCCTACATTTTCTCCCACTCTATTGTGTACCATCTAATGTGATGCCTTTCAGAGCAGTTGATAGTAGTAGCCAGGCACTATATAGTTCTTCTGGTCTCAGGGTGACTTATGTTCACATGTTCCATTGTCATTTGGACTAGTTGACTCCAAACATCTTCAAATTTTCTTCACTATTCTTTCCTTACCCAAATGGAGGGGCCAATAGTTACACCTTTGATAGCTCCTCATGAGCTTTTGATAATCTAGTTGCTGTGCTGATGTAAGATCAGCACTGGACTACGAACCATAAGGTCGGCAGTTCACACCTACCAACTGCTTCTTGGAAACCCTATACAGGGTCTCAGTGAGTGGGAACTGATTGATGGCACATAACAAAGTAGGATGTAGATCTTTGTCTTTGTGAACAGTTATGTCAATTGACCATGGTGTCCTCTTGAGATTATGGTCCTTAGCGCCAGGCCCAGCAACTCATTGCCTCAAGATGTTTGATAACATCTAAGAAGTTTTCGTCATTTTCCCTCCTTTATGGTCCACCACATTCATAGTTGTTTTTGCAGCAAACGTAAATACCATGTACAAATAACCTCTTTTCCATCTTTTTAAAGAATGATGTTGGAATCTGGATTGAGATTTAATTATATCTGTAGATTATTTTGGGTAGTGTTGACATTTTCACAATGTTGTCTGCCTATCCACAAGCAGGATATATTCCTCCATTTCTGCAGATTTCTTTTGGCTTCTTGTAGTGTTTTCTAGTTTTCTTTGTATAAATCTTTCGTTTTTCTAGTTAGATTTATTTCCAAGTATTTAGCTTTTGGGTAGCTATTGTAAATGTTACTGTTTTCCTGATTTTCTTTTCAGAGCTCTTTCTATTGTTGTTGTTGTTGTTAAGTGCTGTTGAGTCGGTTGTGATTCATAGTTACCTGTCTAGGATTTCTGAGGAACAGCTGGGTTTGAACTGCTGACCTTATGGTTCTCAGTCCAGTGCTGATCCCATAGTACCACACCAGTGTAAAGGAATTGTTTTTTTTTTTTTTTTTAATGTTGACCTTGTAACCTGTCATTTTGCCAAATCTATCAATGAGTTGTAATAAGTTTCTTGTATTTTTGTCTGTAAGTCTTTTTTGGTTTCTTTTGTAGTCTATGTTTAAAAAAAAAAATATTTTTACTAGTTGGGCTGCTAATCTCAAGGTCAGTAGTTCGAAACTACCAGTGGTTCGACGGGAGAAAGATGAGGCTTTCTGCTACTATAAAGATTTACAGCCTCGGAAACCCTATATAGGGTCGCTAAGAGTCGGAACTGACTCTATGGCACACTACCACCAAATATACATAAAATTAACCATTCTAACCATTTTTGGATTGGAAGTAGTTCCTATTTGTCCCCATTCCAAAGAAAGGTGATCAAACAGAATGAGGAAGTTACTGAACAGTATCATTAACATCACAAACAAATAAAGTTTTGCTGCAGTAATTAAAAAATGATTAGATGAAACTGCCAGAAATTCAAGCTAGATTCAAAAGAAGACATAGAAGGAGGAATATCATTGGATGTTTGCTGAAAATAGAGAATGCCAGAAAGATGCATACCTGAGTTTTATTGACTATGCAGTGGCAGTTCATTGTGTAGACCATAACAAACTATGGATAAATTTGCAAAGAATGAGAATTTCAGAACATTTAATCATACTCATGGTGAGCCTGTATACAGACCTAGAGATAGTCCTTTGGACAGAACTACATGGCTTTCTGCTCCTGTAAAGATTTATAGCCTCGGAAACCCTATACAGGGTCTCTGTGAGTCGAAACCGACTCCAGGGCACACAACCACCACCACCACCATATGGTTTAATATCAGGAAAGGTGTGTTCAGGGTTGTTGTAGCTTTTCACCATATTTGCTTAGCCTGTATACTGAGCAGAAGCTGGGCTTTATGAAGAACAGTGTGACATCAAGATTGGAGGAAGACTCATTAATGATCTGCAATAGTGGAGATAACACAACATTGCTTGCTGAGAGTTTAAGATTAAAAGCACTTATTGATGAAAATAAAAAGCTCTAGCAGTTTGAACTGCAAGGTCGGCTTTCAAACTCACCAGCTACTTCTTGGAAACCCTATACAGGGTCACTAGGGGTTGGAACTGACTTGATGGCACTTAACAACAACGGGTTTATACCTCACTGTAAAGAAAACAAAAATTTCACAATGGAACCAGTAAGTAACATGATAAATAGAGAGAAAAGATGAAGTTGTGAAAGGCTTCAATTTGCTTGCATCCGCAGTCAACCCTCATGTAAGATATTGTAAGTGCCGTTGAGTTGGTTCTGACTCAGTGACTCTGTATAGAGATTCTGAGGAGCGGTTGGTGAGTTTGAACCATCGACCTTGCAGTTTATCTATGGCACCACACCTGGACTCTCTGCTCATGAAAGTAGCAGCCAAGGAATCAAATGACTTATTTCATTAGGTCATTCTGCTGCACAAGATCTCTTTAAAGTGTTAAAGAGCAAAACTGTCACTTTGAGGACTAAGGAACACCTGACCCAGTAAAAAACCCCATTATTTTCAGTCCCCTCACATGCATGGGAAATCGATAAGGAAGACCAAAGAAGAATTGATACCTTAGAATATGATGTTGAAGAATATTGACTGTACCATGGACTGCCCGAAGTATGAACAAGTTTGTCTTTGAAGAAGTTCCTTTAAGACTTTGTCTCATATACTTTGGACATGACATCAGGAAGGAGTAGTCCCTGTTAAGGACATTATGCTTAGTACTTACTGCAGAGGGTCAGTGAAAAAAGGGGAGACTCAGTGAGATGGATTGGCACAGTGGCTGCAACAGTGGGCTGAAATATGGCACAGTTGTGAGGATGGTGCAGACCTGGCAGCGTTCCTTTCTGTTGTCACTGTGAGGTGGAACAGCTTCCAGGCTACCTAACAATAACTGCCATTCCTTAATGGAGGTATAATTTTGTGGTGGTAAGTACAGCACTACTATGTAGTTTCAGATTTTTGAAAAAACTAATGTCAAATTCCAGGAAGGCTATTATTATTTATGGGTCTCTGAGTCATAGACACAGTTAAGGTACTGTGAACTAGTGACCAGAAAGTTGGAAGTTGAAGCCCAACTTTGGAAGAAAGGCCTGATGCTCATCACACACTGAAAAATCAGCCACTGAAAACCTTAAGAAACACGTTCTACTTAGCTGCATTTGGGGTTATTGGGAGTGAGAATGCATTCAACGGCCATTAAGCACTAAGTCCCTGTTACCCTTTGGAACTTACTCGAGGGCACCTTACTATGACTACTATTACTGCCCTTTCCCCAGACACATTGCTTTTTTTCTGGTTATAATGGTATAAATTTTCAATTCCAACTTATGTTGATCCCATGTGTGTCAGAGTAGAACCGTGTACTATACGTTGTATGTTATTTTTAAAATTTAAATAGGGTGATTGGAGGACACTTAAAAATTAAATTCTCATCTAAGTTTCTTAATGTATTATCCATTGACATTGCATATACTTCTCACACTGTGTCAGCGTTTTCATCATTTCTGTCCTGATTGCTCTAGTTACATTAATCTAGCTTCCTTGGGCACCCTTACCATTCTCCTCTTTGGTCTACAGTAAAGGCTGACCGTAAGTTTAGATGATTGTTTAGAGGAACCCGGTAGTAAAGGATGATATTTATTTTTTGACCATAAGCTAACTCAGATCGCTTCTTGTGTACCAGGCACTATACTGTAACTAGTATGTGTTTGATTCATTGAAAGCGGACACCCAGCCTATGAAGTAAATGTTGTTGTTTGCATTTTACAGAGAAGGTGACTAAGGCAAAGAGATTAAATCACTTATATAGCAGAGAGATGGTAGAGCCAGGATTTGAACTAAGGTATATAATTTATTATTCAAATTAGGCTACGAGAGCTTGTTCCCGTTGATGATAGATGTTATGGAAACTCACATATAAAGCTTTTAAAGAATTATTTATAGGAGCATGGGTTTAAGATTAGCCAAAATCATTTTGAGTAAGAACTAGTTAGGAACGTTTATCCTACTACATATAAAGGCTATTCTTAAGGCTATTATGGCATTGACAGATAATTAGATCATAAAATTTAGTGGGCCCTATATAAACCAACGTAAGGGAATTTATTATGTTATAGAGATGGCATTATCAGTAGGACAAGGTGAACTACAAAATAAATGGTGCTGGTACATCTATTGGTTATCGACCTCAAGGGCAGTTGGCAGTTCAGACTCACCAGCCGCTCCTTGGAAACCCTATCCAGGGCCCCTATGAGTTGGAGCTGACTTGATGGTACTTAACAACAGTGCCATCAGCACAATCAAAAATACGTTCTAGATGGATTAACACTCAAAGGTAGAAAGCCAGCCTTTAAATGTTTTGAAGAAAATATCAGCATTGTTGAGGATTTGGAGGAGACAACACAAACCATGAAGAAAAAGATTGAGAAATTTCACTCTATCAAAATAACTTCCAGATAAGAAAATATACTATTATGAAAAGGAAAGCTTCCAACTTGTAAGAATATGCTTATAGCACATGCTTGAAAGACATTGCCCATTCCTCTTTGTTTACGTAACACAATATGATTGAGAATTTTAACTTTATTAAAATAAACTCCATACAAGAAAATATACCTTAGGGAAAATAAAAAGTCTCCAACTGGTAGAAAATGTGTATAATACATGCTTGAAAGACATTACTAGTTGCTTGGTGTGGCGCTGTAGCATAAGCACTTAATCTCAAGGCTGCTTTGAGCCACAAGGTTGATGGTTCAAATCACCAGCTGTTCCTTGGAAACCCTATATAGTGTTGCTATGAGTCAGAACCAACTCAGCAGCACTAACAACAACATATCTAGCTCATTTCCCCATATTAACACTATCTTGGTGTGGTACAGTGGGTTAAAGTGCTGGACTGTAAGGTCACTTTAAATCACAAGGTTGGTGTTTCAAGCTCACCAGCTGCTCCTTGGAAACTCTATACAGGGTGACTCTGAGTTGATACCGACTCAACAGCACTTAATTAGTTAGGAGTGTGGTGACTCCATACGATAAGCACTGGACTGCAAACTACAAGGAACACGGTTCAAGTTTGCCACAAGGGAAAGATGAGGCTTTCTGCTCCCTCAAAGATTTAAATCCCCGGAAACCGTATAGAATTGGTATGAGACGGAACTGACTCAGTGCTACCTAACAACAACAATAATACAGTTAGCTGCCTTTTCAGATGTCCTTCAAATGTTATTTTATTGTGGCCAGTGAAATATAAACTAAGAATTTCTAGGAAAGATTTGCTCCTTGAATATGGGGTCTGGAATTTGGTTTTATAAGTGATAGGTTATGATTACCTGTGACACCTGATTTTTATTTTTCTGTTCTTTAGATTTCTTTTTAACACTTTGTTTTGCTTTAGGTGAAAGTTCACATAGCATATTAGTTTTCCAATCAATAATCCTTACACAAATTGTCCCATGACACTGGTTGCAATCCTTGCAGTGTTAGGTAGCATTCTCCCCTTTCCTCTCTGGTCCCTCATTTCCATCCATTTCATTTTCCTGTCCCTCCCTGCCTTCTTATCTTTGTTTTTAGGCTCCTGTTGCTCTTTTTGTATTGTGTAGTTGATTACAGAGCATATTATTTCCCGGTGTTACTGTATAATTTATAGGCTTCCAAGAGTGTCTTCAGTAGTTCAAAGATTGTCACAGTATGATAGCCTCGCGGGTTTCTGCAATCTCTTTCAGAACAGTAAGTATTTGTTTCTTCTGTCCTTTGCTTGTTAAGAGTTTCCGTCTACATTTTTTTGCTCATTCTGCTGGGATTTTCTATTATGGTCTTGTTTGGAGTGGTTGGTATTGGCAGCACAGCACTCTAGTTCTTCTGGTCTCTGGGCAGAGGAAGCTATGGTTCATTTAGGTCATTAGGCTTTCGGAACAGTTACTTCCTTCATTCTAAGATTTTCTTCATTTTCTTATGCACCAGGTGGGAAAGGACTGGCAGTTGCTTCTTATATGGCTGACTGCAAGCTTTTCAGGCCCCAGTCACTATTCATCAGACTGCAGTGTATAACATTTTATTTATGAACTAAGTCTTGCCAGCTGACCGACAAGTCCCTTGAGACTGGTCCTTAGTGTTCAAGACCAATAATACAATCTTGATGTTTAAGTACTTTGTATAATTGTGCCCCTATCTGCTCAAGAATATATATGACTCTACATGCAGCATTTACAAACTGTATGTAGAAACAACCCGTCATATCTATGTGTTATATATGTGAATTTCTGCCCCTGTAAACTGTACAGCCTCAGAAACCCTATACAGAGTCATTGTGAGTCAGAATCAACTCGGCACACGGCAGCAGCACAGGGTTTTTGCTTCCTATGAAACCTACCTGGATACAAATACATTTAAACAAATCAGAATATTAAAAAAGTAAAATAACCCATGTTTTTCCTTTGCCATGAAAGTGTTTCTGTTCTTATGCCATACCTTGAAAGTTAAAACTTTTAGCTTACTGACTGTTTGTGTTTTTGAAAATATGAGTACTATTTACTTACATAAGGAGCTCTGGTAGCATGGTGGTTACAAGTTGGGCTGCTAACTTGACGGTTAGCAGTTCAAAACTACCAGCTGTTCCATGGGAGAAAGATGAGGCTTTCTGCTCCCGTAAAGATTTACAGCCTTAGAAACCCTGAACTGACTCCACAGCACACCACCCCCACCACTATTTACTTTCATATACCCTAAAGAGTAATTTAAATCTTGCTGTTTCTCTTAAATAGAATTCAGAGAATTGTTTAAGATTTTATTTGAATTTTCTGTTTTATTACCTGAATAAATCCTAAATTCACTGTCAAAAATTGTTGCTCTTAAGATACTAACCCAAACCCATTCTGACTCATAGCAACCCTATATAGTGTTTCTGAGACTGTACATCTTTACAGGAGCAGATGTACATAGTGACTGGTGGTTTTGAGCTGCTGACCTTCAGGGTAACTCCTAAGATTTGTTGTTGTCAGGTGCCATTGAGCTGGTTCCTACCCATAATGACCCTACAAAACGCTGCCTGTGCTTGCATCATCACAAGCTGCTACGCTTGAGCTTACTGCTACTATCTATCTTGTTGGGGGGTCTCCCTTTTTTTATTGACCCTCCACTTTTCCAAGCATGATATCCTTCTCTACGGACTGGTCCCTCCTGATATGTGTCTGAAGTATGAGATGAAGTCTGGCCATCTTTGCTTCTAGGGAACATATTTTAGTTTGTACTTGTTCCAACACATTTGTTTATTGTTCTTGCAGCCTGTCGTACCTTTGATATTCTTCTCCAACACCATAACTTCAATGAATTAATTCTTCTGTGGTCTTCCTTATTTATTGTCCAACTTTCACATGTGTATGAGGTTATTGAAAATACCATGGTTTGGTTCAAGTGCACCTTAGTCCTCAAACTGACAACTTTGTTCTTGAACACTTTAAAGAGGTCTTTTGCGCCAGACTTGCCCAGTGCAATATGTTACTTGATTTCTTGACTGCTGCTCCCATGGTGTTGATGGTGGATACAAGCAAAGTCAAGTCTTTGACAACTTCAATCTTTTCACTGTTTATCTTGATGTTATTTGTTAGTTCAGTGGTGAATGATTGAAAACTGTTTTTTCCTAATGCTGTATTTCTTTCTTTCTTTCTTTTTTTTAATTTAAGGATTTTATTGTGGATTGAGTGAAAAGTTTACAGGGCACATCATCAGTTTCACATTCAACACTTCATATAACTTGTTTCATTACATTGATTATAATCCCCTTCATATACCATCAGTTAAAAGTATTTCTCT
>NW_006408531.1:22320831-22368668 GCF_000296735.1 Chrysochloris asiatica
CGAGCTTACAAGTTTTCTCTAATCATGTTTCCCAGCATTCCTTTTTATTCCACTCAGGTGTCTATTTTACAATAGCTAATGCTGTATGTATTAAACTCACTTTCTGTGTCTTTACATATGATGGTGCTAGTACCGCCAGGTGAGTTTTCTGATTTCCACCTACCTGTCAGAGGCCTCCCTTTGGCTTTCCAGTGTGTTCACTGTTCGTGTGAAAAGAGTCAGCTATGTGAGTGATCTCATTGAACAGTTGTACTCTTTTGCTCTGAAATTCTTTGTACTGAGCATTTCTCACCAGAATTTGCTCCTGCATTCCATGTTAATTGGGAATCCACTGGTGATTGACATGTGCCTCGTTTGTGGCACTTCACTTGTGGAAGACTTGAGCCATTCTGTAGCGTAGTGGTTACGAATCGGGCTGCGAACCATAAGGTCAGCAGTTCGAAACTACCAGCTGCTCCGCGGGAGAAAGATGAGGCTTTCTACTCCCGTAAGGATTTACACCCTCGGAAACCCTGTACAGGGTCGCTATGGGTCGGAACCGACTCGAAGGCACTTAACAACAACAACAACAACATAGTGACTAGTGTGAGAATGTGAATTAAGCATCAATCATGCAAAGACCACAAGCAACAGCTAGCTGAGAGATGTGCAAACTGGCAAATCTTCTCTACTCATCCGTGGACTTTCAGAATTTAAAATACATACAGTCGATTTTAATTTTGTGCCTGTTTTATTCTTGACAAGGAGTTACCTATTGGGGCTATTAAAACTGTTGAGCTGGCCCTACTTGTGTAGTATGTGAAAATTCGAAAGCACTTTTGCAAAACATGTTCATGTATAATTTCACTGAATTTTTCTAATTTCTGAAATAATGAGACATGGTAGTATTTTTATTTCTATTCAAATTAAGTGGAAGGAGCTGGAGTTGAGTTTACCTTTCCAATTCCTAGTTCTTTATTTTAAGAACCCACCACAGTATTAAAAACTGACAGACGAGTGGTGGGTGGTTTTCTAGTATACAGTTTGCTAATGTAACAGATTTATTCTTGAAAAAGCCATGGACAAATATGTTTTTAGCACATGTATTTTAAATAATAATGTATCAGTTTTCTAATTTGTGCTTCAGTGGTGAGCTTTTTAAGTCCATGATGTACTGATTTATAGTCTTTTTTGTGTGTGTGTGTGTGTGTGTGTGTGTGTGTGTGACTGAGGTTCTGGTGTGGTGCTGTAGGATAAGTACTTGAGTTCTAACTGCGAGGCGGGTGATTCAAACCCACCAGCCACTCCCTGAAAACCTTATACAGCGTCACTATGAGTCGGAACCGACTTGATGGCACTTAACAGAAACAGCATAATTACTATCGGGGTGCTGGTGGCACTGTGTGATAAATACTGCACTGCTAACCACAAGGTTGACAGTTCAAACCCACCAGTTGCTCTGTGGGAGAAAGATGAAACTTGGAAAGATTTAAGTATTGGAAACTTTATACAAGGTCACTGTGAGTTGGAACCAACTCAAAGGCAACAATAGAGTCACTAAGGTGGTCCCTGGTAGCACAGTGGTTGAAACACTTGACTGGTAACTGAAGGCCACCAGTTCAATCTCACCAGTGTGTTCTGTGGGATCCCTATGCGCTTGTTTTTGGTTTTGATTACTGTCACTATGAGCCAGAAATCAACTTCATAGCAGTGGGTTTGGTGGGATAGTAGTTCTTCACCTTACTGTGGCATCCTGGTGTGGCACTGCAGGTTAATGTGCAGGTCAATTTGAGACGCAACGTTGGCGGTTCAAACCTATCAGCTGCTCCTTGAAAACCCTATATAGGATCACTGTGAGGCAGAACCAACTAGATGGCACTTAACAACAACCTTAGTATGCACTAGAATCATCCAGTGGATTTATGAAAAACATAGACCTGTTTAACTTCAGAGAATTTTGCCCTTTCTGTTGTTCACTGACTTCTTAAAGGCTGGCACCCTTGTTCATTTTGGTGTTTCCCACAATGAGCATTTGGGTGTGGTGTGTGTATGTGTGTGTTTCCCTATTAAGTGCAGGAAAAGGTTCCTAGAACTGGGACACCTGAACAAGACATTGTTGTGAACTGCTATTGAGTTGATTCTGACTCTTAGTGAACCCGGTATAGAGTTTACAAGGATCGGCTGGTGACCCTGAACCACCGACCTTGTGGTTCAGACCAACCTCGCAGTCTAGTACATTAACCTACAGTGCCACACACCAGGACTCCTGACCAAGACTGTTGTTAAGTGTTGTGGAGTCTGTTGTGTGACCCTGCACAGGGTTTTCGAAGCTGTAAATCTTTACGGGAGCAGAAAGCCTCATGTTTTTCCCATGGAACGGCTGGTAGTTTCGAACTGCCAACCTTGAGGTTAGCAGCCCGATTCGTAACCACTATGCTACCAGAGCTCCTGTGACCAAAACTAGTAGTACATTAATTGTGGATGGAGATTACTAGAAAGGACTTTAATGCTCAAAAATAAATGTGTTGAAATTAGTTTCTTAGTGTATTAAGCCTTATTTTAAAACATTTTTTAAACTATCAAGATCATTTAAAAGTGGTTATAAAGTTCCAGAGAAGGATTTTAGTGGAAAAGGAGTGGCAAAATAAGAATGAGTGAAGAAGGGACACATTATTCGCCATAAGTATACCAAGCTAGCTTGGAGTTTAATATCCTCTTAGAGAAACTGTTCTGCAAATTGTTCAACCAATTGTCAGCAACACAGAAAACTTCCCTTTTTACCCTTTCTAGCACGTAAATGTGTATGTGGAGGTTAAAGCTGCTCCCTGGAAACATTATACAGGGTTGCTATGAGTCAGAACCCACTTGATAGCATTTAACAACCACAAAGCACATAAATGTAGATACTTTGTAGCTGGAGCTCATCTTCAAGAAACTCCTGGCTTTATTGAAGCAAAATGCCCAGTGTTTCATTTAGACATATGAAGAGTCTTCAGTGTCTGGCCTTATGCAAGGACTTAAAAATAAAAATCTGTGGAAAAATTCAATTAAAAAAATTTTTTATTGTGAACTGAGTGATAGTTTACATGGGAGATCATTGGTTTTATACCATCTTTTCACTGCAATGATTACACTCTCCTCTGTGCATCATCATTCAACAGTATTTGCTTCCATTCCTTCTGTGGGGTGTTTGGGGAGATATACACAGAAACACTCAGGAATATATAATAATTTAAACAACCAAAGGGCACATTCTGCAAGCCAGCCTCCTTCCTGGTTGCCAGCACTCAGTCCCTCTTTCCATGAGTCTAGAGTCCTGGACTGCTCCCTCTCTCCTGGCCATCAGCTCTTAGTTCCCTCTCTTTCCATGAATCTAGAGTCCCCAGATTCCGTCTCTCCATGCCCCCATCTCTGCCTCCATCTCTGGTGTCACTGCTTCTCTGGATAGGATCCCACATTCTGCTTGTGTTCTTCTCCCTTGATGGCCCTAGGGTCCTCTGTTTCTGGACAGTAAGATTAACTATGCCCTTGTTTTTGTTATAAAACTTCTACCTGTACAATTGTGACAGTCACAGTTAGTCATGATAACAATTACTCACTACTGAATCATAAGAATCTTAACCCCATCTCTTTTCACCAGACCCTCCTAGACAAGCCATTATCTTTTAATTCCATTTGTCCACAAACTTTGAAACTCCCTTGTATGTAGACTATACAGTGACACTTAAAAGCAAAACCACAAATCTCTCAATTTATTATGAGTAAATACAGATGCAAATATAACATATTTGGTAACAGATACATCTTTCTGTCTGGTTCACTCTGTATCTCCCTCAGCCTTAGTGGTTCACTTACTTATTAGCGTAGTAACCAAATATTTACTGCATGTAATGTGGAGGTCGAATGAGAATTGACAGAAATCAGTGACTGCTTCTATGTTTTGGACTTCTTTTGTTGTGTAGACAAATGAAAACTTTATTTTAAAATGGGTTTTCTAATGTTTTAGAAATTTAAAAATACAGCAGCTTTAAAAGCGATTCCTTAATTGCCTATTTAGCTCAAATCTGAAGTAAATCTTTCCCAGGCTCTGATGTTTTCTAACATGGGCCAGAAAACCCATGTGTTTGAACAGTGAACTTGAATACTTTGTCCTCTTATGCCAGAACTCTGGGTAACCTTCCGGGGCAAGGTTTACTTATTCAAAAGTAAGTTGTATGGAGATGTGGACATTTAACTCAAGAACTGTTTTTGCTTCTTTGGTGATTGCTTTACAAGCTGTTTTATGCTGGCTTGAACAGCACACAAGACTACCTCTGAGCCGACCAAGAAAGAAATCTCAAACAAGGAGGCTATTTCTTCCCCCTCTTTGCACAGACACTTTCTCATAAAAACTAACAATTAGATGTACTTTGAAGATGCTGATAAGCTGATAAACAATACTGTGAAATCTCTTTGATAATTCTGTTTTGTTTATGGAGATGCAAGATAGTCTGGTTTGTTGCATTTAGTTAAGGTAAGCAGTATATGAAAGCATATTTGCAATGTGTGCTTTTTTGCAGAGTTTTGTAGAGTTTATCTATTTTACTTGGAAAAATTACCTGAAGAACAAGCACCTTTGGTGTTTCGATATAGACCTACCAGCTCTGTTTACCTCCTAGTTATGTAAGAATTTTCCTTTGAACTCTTTGGATTCCTTAGTTTACCTTGGAAATTTCTTTTTTGTATAATCTCTATATAAAGTTATTTTGTTAGAATTATTAGCATACTTTTCAAAAGGAGTTATGAATTAGAGCATATTTTAAATAAGTATTTATTTTGGACTGTGACAGAAAAATCTTCTTTTGCTTGTCCTCTGTTAAATCAACGCAGTGGGTCTTGTGTAATGGAGCTGAGATCCCTTTGCTTACCATTTCCTTGTGTGTGGCTTTGGGGCGGTTTCTGATTCTTCTGAGAAGTTGTCTTTGCATCAACCTTGGAATTTGTTAGAGGTTGTCTTTTTAGAGACAGAAAATGTTCCCTGGAAAATATTGGGTTGATTTTTTGTTTATTTGCTTGCATTTAAATCTATGAATTGTGAGCTTGGCTTGTTTGACTCTCCCAGGGCAGGGTAGTGTCCAGCTTTACTTTGTGAGTAACTGCAGATGCCTTTTTGCCATTTGGGTTACTTATTTATTTATTTTTTTAAATGACCATAATCTATTCATCTTTAAATCAAAGTGGGATACAAAAGAATTTCTCATTTTCAAAGGATCATCTTTAATTTTGTACCTAAAAAACTAAACAATGTTTAGTTTTATGTTTAGAAATTTTCTACGTTACAGCTGTTCTTGCCCTTTCCGCTCTTTAAATGATTGAGAAAGAAAACATGGATTGGTTTTGTGTACCTGAATTAAAAAGCTGAGAGGAATGTCACACTTTCTGTGGCTTACCCCCAGATGCATTCACTTGATTCATAAGATTGTAGGAAACCACAGAATCAAATGGAAGCTATGGTGAGTGGAGCTCTCTGCCTGACTTTTCTTTTTTGAATCAAAAGGCAAATGTCCTATTTTAACTACTTTTCTAACTTGAAACATGGCAAGTTGAGAATACTTGGGAAGCCATGCACAATTAAGCCTCAGGAAATGGCTTCTCACATGTTGCCTGTTGAATCCTTGACAATTTGGATAAAATGGAAACAGCTGTGATTCCAAAGACCCTATAAATTTCAAATGTTAGTGTAACACGCTTTGCAAGTTGATTTAATGAAGAGCTTTGCCCACATGTCTTTGGTGACTTGCTTTCATTTTTCTTTACAAAAATGAAAAATATTTGGGGCACTTTCATATTGCTAAATGAGAAATTTTGTACAATTGGCATCATAAAGCAAGTAGCCCTGAGAGATGGGTTCGGCTAGAAATTGACTACATTTTTGTGGGAGAACGGGTGAAAAGGGCAGTTTCCTGTGTTGCTGCCAAGAGATCTGAACAATTTGTAGTAGCTTGTGGCTAGAAAACAACTTCTGTGAGGTAAAAACAGCAACTCCAAAGTGGCTGTCGGTATGGGTGAGAAAACGCTCTTTTTCTTTTAACTCGATTGTTAGTTTTTTCAGAAAATTTCTTTCTGCAATGTGAATTTTAAAGCATAACCTCTTTGATTGATATAGGTAAAAGTCCGGGGAAATATATTTGGATTTCACACAAGTGGGGCATAATGTAATACTTATTAAAAAGAAGCATTTATATTTTGATTTTATTTAGTCATGAACTTGGTAGGTAAATCCATTTTTCTCTTGTCTTTAAAGTACAAGTAAGTCTTGGTGTTTAGGCATGTATTTTACAGGAATGAGTTCTGTAGTTTTCCAAGTAACTATGTAGAAGTGTCTTAGCTAACTTGGGCAGTGTGTTTCATTTTATACTAATACTTTGGTAGAATTTGTACACATCTGTATGTGCTTGTAACTACTTCTTGTTAAGTGCTGTCGAGTTCGTTCCAACTCATAGCGACCCTGTACAGGGTTTCCTAGGAGCAGGGTTTGAACTGCTGACCTTGTGGTTTGCAGTCCAGTGCTTATCCTACAGTGTTACCCCAGGAGTTCTGTGTAACTACTTAAGATTGTTGTTGAATATCATCGAGTTTGTTCTGAATCATAGGGATCCAGCAGAGGGTTTACTTGGAGCCACTGATGAGTTTGAAGAGCTGCTTTTGTGGTTCAAACTGACCTTGTGGTCCTGCAATATCATACCAGGACTACATGTAACTACTAGTAATCAATCATTCATTACTCCTGGTGTGGCGCTGCTGGACTGCGAACCACAAGCTCAGCACAGAGGTTCAAACCTACCAGCTGCTCCTGAGAAACCCTGTACAGGGTACCCTCACTATGAGTTGGAATTCACTTGATGGCACGTAACAACAACAACAACACAGTGTCAGTATTGATGTCCTTATATTGATGGTCCTTTACTTTTGTGGAGGAGGGAAATGGCTGAGAGTGGTTAAGTATTTGCCAAAGTCATGCAGCTAAAAAGCTGGGATTTGGAGTCGGGTTCCTTTACATAATTATTTCAAAATTATTAATTTTGTAGAATGAAAATCTGCTGAAGATTTATCTTGTAGAGTGAGCTTTGCTATGCGGAGTTAATGTAACTTGACTTGATTTCCACAAAATTCTTTCTTATGTGGACCTCTAAACACAACTGTGCATCTTTAAATATTTAGTATATATGTTTGTGGTTTGAATTAGCAGTTACTATGTAGTGTAGTCTTTATGAGTTGGCCTGCAAGTCACAAGGTTAGCAGTTCGAAACCAGCAGCTGTTGAGCGGTAGAAAGATAAGGTTTTCTACTCCTGTGAAGATTTATAGCCTCAGAAACCCTATGCAGGGTCACTGTGAGTTGGAACCAACTCCATGGTACACAACCACCATTTACCACCACCCCTTCTACTGAAGTCCTGGTGTGGTGCTGTGCAGCCAGCACTAGACTAGACTGCCAACCACAAGGTTGACAGTTCAGTCCCACCAGCTGCTCCTTGGAAACACTGTACAGGGTTGTTATGAGTCAGAGCTGATTTGATGGTGCTTTACAACAACAACAACTACTATTTACACACAGTCACACTATTACAATTGTCAGCATTTATTTTTAGTTGCTTGATGTTAATTTTGCTTTTTAAAAGTTTTTTGTGGATTGTTGTTATGTGCTGTGGAGTTGGTTCCGACTCATGGTGACCCTGTACAGGGTAGGCCATTTACTTCTGAGAGGTCACAGCCATGAAAACCTTTGGAACAGTTCTACTCTATACACTTGGGGTTTCCATGAGTTGGAATCCACCTGATGGTTACTAACAAAAACCACAACCAGAGGACATGGTTGTGATGGATTTGTGTTGATCAGTTTGGTAACTGCAAACTGAAATACATGAAAATTTAAAAATAATCTTATAAAGAAGGAGCAGACCTGGTGTGGCACTGTAGGATAAGCACTGGACTGCTAACCACAAGAGGTACTTGGTTCTAACCCACTGGACTGCTAACCTCAAGGGGCTTGGTTCCAACCCACCAGCTGCTCCTTGGAAACCCTAAACAGGGTCTATGAGTAGGAATCCACTCGATGCACTTAACAACATAACTTCAATCAAAACCTATCAAATAAAAAACCTTGTGAGGTAGATAAATTGACTAATTTTTATTTGATTACTTGTTGAGTTCTTGGGCCTGACTTTGTATTTTGATTAAATGTAAAAAGTTGAAAGAAACAATGTGTGCCTTTGCTCCACTCCATTCTCTGCTCTCAGGCTTTTACATATTGATTTACATAGGCACATTTCCTACAAAGGGTTAGAATCATTGCTTACTTCCTGGTCCTAGCACAGTGCTGGGTGGTTGTTGTTATTATGTGCCGTGGAATTGGTTCCGACTCATAGCGACCCTGTTCCTGTTGGAACACTGGATAAAGGAAAATGGTTGGTAGGGCAATGTAAAGGCAGGGTACAGGGGAGAAAGGCCTATGTAAATGAAGAGAAGGCATGTTATATTAGCATTTTGGTCCAGTTTATGTTGTTGTTCTTGTTGTGAAGTACTGTTGAGTCGGTCCGACCCATAGAGGCCCTGTATAGGGTTTCCGAAGAGCAGCTGGTGAGTTTGAACCGCCGACCTTGCAGTTCAAACAGCTTGCAGTCTGTGTTGTATACATTTAAAAAAAAAAAAAAAAATTATTTTTTTCAGTTAAAGTTTACATGGCAAATTTTGTTCCCATGTACTAACTTGTGCCTAAGTTGTTCAGGGACATGAATTGCATTTTAAGTGTCACCATTCTCAATTGCATGTACACATTGTTTTTTGATGTTGAAAGTCTGGATGACTAAAGTTAGCACACAAGCCATATCTGTAGTTTCAAATGGCATTCATAACTTCTGCTTGTAGTTCCTTCAAGCTGAAGTATTCATTTGCTTTCAAGGGCTTGTAGTCCTATATTATGGCTATACTGTGCTTGTTAAGTCTAGCTTCCCCTATTGCGTTTTTGCCTGTCAGGGAGAACTTGGTATTAAAGTGATGGAAGCGATTTCCCTGTGGCAGGCAGCTCTCTTACAGCATGTTTAATTCTGGGCTGCTCTTCACGCTCCTTCCCTGTGCATATATGCTTCCTTAGCCTTCACTTCCACTCGCCCTTGAATTTCAAGAGACCCAGCTCCATTTAACTCGCATTTCTACCCTTATGTGCTGTAGTGTCACCACTAGCATCCTGTTTCAAATGAGCAACGCTGTAGTTTGTGTTTTTTGTTTCTCTGTTGAAATTCTTGAGAGTTTTTATTAGACACTTTGATTCAATCTGAGATAATTAGGGGATAATTCTTTCAGGGTAAGGCCCACTAACAGGGCACTAGTGCTTATCACTTGTGGCCATGTCAGTGGACTTGCCGTTTGCAAAGTGAGCACGCTTGATTGCACAGGTGTTTGCATGGATGAACAAATTCTATTTGGACAATAAGCTGTTATGCCTGACAGTGATTCAAGAAGCAGGGCAGAGTTATACATGGACTACTTCAATAAGTAAATTAGAGAATCTTATTAAATATTTTTATAAAAGAGAAGAAAACAAAGGTAATTTTTGAGAGTATATATTCTTTTTCTGTTATTCCTTCATGGTTATGTGCTCTTACAGTTTTTAAATGGGAACTCAGCCTTGTACTGGATAGAATTTTTTTTTTTTTTTAATGAACAATTATTATTGTTAATTGCCATCTACTTGCTCCGACTCCTAGTGACCTTTATCTTGCCCAGTTCTGTGCCATCTTCCTGATTGTTGGAATGCCTGAGTCCATCGTTTGGCCACTATGTCAGTATTTCACGAGAACTTGTCCTAAGTGAGAAAGTCAAAGTCTCACCACCCTTGTTTCTAAGAACATTCTGATCCTATATTTTCTAAGACTGATTTGTTCTTCTGGCATTCTGTGATACCTTCAATATTCTGTACCAACACCACAATGAGAATAAATGGCTAGTAGTATCCTTTTGTATCTGCTTTTGATAATAGTTTGTTAGTAATAATAGATTTTCCCTATTGGAGGACAGTTCTGGTTAGATTGTGGTTGACACCATAGGAACACCAATTTCCAGTGTCATACGTATTTTGAGTCTATAATTTTTGCTCTATTCAATGCTTCAAACTCACCAGTAGCTCTTTGGAAAACCCTTTACAAGGTTACTATGAGTTGGACCTGACTTGATGGCACTTAACAACAGCAACATGTACAATTACAAAATAGATGACCAAAAGAATGAGTGCTTGGGTTCATTAAGAACTGTTGTAGATTCCTGGGCATCACTAAGGGCTGTGAATCATTAAAGGTTGTGGCTGTGGATTTATAGATTTCAGAGAGTTAGAGTTAGGATTACTTGTGTTTGACTCCTTGGGTATAAGTCTTAAGGAAGCCCAGTGTTAGATGTAACCACAGAGCATGGTAAGTTTTCTGGAGTTAAAAAGAAACAAGGGAGTTAAGAGTGTAATGATAGTCCATGGAATCCAAGCTGCTTAAGGAAGCTAATGAAGACACGGACAAGGTCCAGGGAAGGTAGTGTAGACTTAGACTTTTTATAGGTTAGAGAAATTAGTTGCATTAGGGTTTTTGAGGGATTGAGCTGGAAAGACAGAAGATAATCAGGCTGGGGAGACAGAAAATAATTGGAGGTTGGGATGCATGAAACTGAGAAATGTCAAGGCAGTGATTTTTCAAGAATTCATTTTAGATGGTCAAAGAAGGTAGGAAACATGAGTGTGGTTTGACCTATACAGAATTTGACATGAATTTAGAAAAAAGGCTTTCTCTCTTTGAGAGGAAGGAAAAGGTGGGGAGGAGGAGAACTAAAGTACCCATCACCAGCCTCCTTCCCTCCTTGCTGTCCCCTGGCAGAAAAGAGGGGTTGAGAGATAGATTTCAGCACAGGCTGCCCAAATTTACATCTTTAGTCTTGCTCCAGGTTAGCTTTGAGTTGAAATCAACATGATGGTAAAGGGTGTAAGAGTAGATCAGAGTGGATGGTACATGTTGTTGTTGTTGATAAATGTGCCATTGAGTCGATTCCGACTCATAGTAACCCTGTATATTAGGGTTTCCAGGGAGTGACTGGTGAGCTTGAACTGCAGACCTTGCGATTCAAATGATTTTGTAGTCTGGTGCATTAACCCACAGTTGTGCACCAGGACTCTGGATCATACGTAGTCATCAGCAAATGGTTTTTATTAAAATTGTTTTTTAGGCGTACCTTGTTTTATTGTGTTTCCACCAATACTACTTGTGTGTGCGTATTTTACAAACTGACGGTTTGTGGTAACCCTGTGTCAGACAAGGCTGTCAGTACCACTGTTCCAGCAGCACATGCTCACTCTCTGTCTCTGTCACATTTTGGTGATTTTTGCAGTATTTAAAGCATTTCCATAATGGTATCGCACACTTAATGGACTACAAACGAACACAAAACCAAACTCACTGCCACTGAGTCAATTTTGACTCATAGTGACCCAGTAGGACGAGGGGGTTGAGGGGTAGTGAGGATCCTGGAAATCTTTGCAGTAGCATACGTCTAAGTTATTGTGGGTTCAGCCCCAAACCACCACACTAAAATAAGTATCTCAGTAAAGCGAGTCACATATTTTTTTGTTTCCCAGTCCATATAAAAGTTGACAGAGTATAATGTGTTGTAAACACAACTTTTTTTTCCCCCAGTGCGTAAATGTGCTTAACTTGCTTTATTTATACCTTTAAGACCACCTCATGGTATTGGCCATTTTGAATCTGACAACCACATGGTTTACTATGCTGGGAATGACAAATTGAAGAGAATGGTTTGCATTCATTGTCAAAAAGAACATATCCAGATCAGTCATGAGGTACAACGCTGTCTGTGATAGGATAATATCCATGCGCCTACAGGGAAGCCCAGTTAATACCGCTAGTTTTCAAATTTACGCACCAACCACTGAAGCCAGGAAGAAATAAGAAGAATTCTACCAACTTCTTCAATCTGAAATTGAACAAACATGCAATCAAGTATTGATCATTAGTGGTGATTGGAATGCAAAGGTTGGGAGCAAAGAGGAAGTATCAGTAGTTGGAAAATATGGCCTTGGTGATAGAAATGATGCTGGAGATCGCTTGATAGAATACTGCAAAACCAAAACCAATGATTTGTTCATTTCAAATACCTTCTTTAGACTGCGCATAATAGACGAATATACACATGGACCTTACCAGATGGAATACATAGTTTTCCCTTAAAATTTGTGGTTAAGTTTTCAAGTACTTTCAGGTATGTTATATATTAATTGGGCTTTCTTCCGTAGGCACGTTGGTGACACGTTTGGTAGGACAGTGAATAAGTATAGCTCCTCGGGAGAAAGATGAAGCAGTCGACTTTGTAAAGAAACTCTGTGAGGGTAGTTCTACTCTGCTCTATAAAGTGTTACTATGAGTTAGAGTTGACCTTAATGCCAGGTTAGTTTTGTTATGTTTTGGTTAAGTCTGTTGTTCTTGAGTGCCGTCGAGTCGGTTCTGATTCATAACGATCTTGTATAGGGTTTCCGAGGAACATCTGTCAGGTTTGAACCACCAACCTGGTGGTTCACAGTCCAGTATCGATCCTACAGTGCCACACCAGGAATGGTAAGTTTAGGGGGAATTTTAATAATCCCTTTAATGATTATTTATTTATGTTGTTGTTAGGTGCCATCGAGTCGCTACTGACTCATAGAGACCGTATGTACAGCAGAACAAAACACTGCCCAATCCTGGGCCAACCTCAGTATTGTTGCCACACTTGAGTTCATCGATGCTGCCAGTTGGCCAATCCATCTCGTTGGGGGTCTTGCTCTTTTTCTCTGACCCTCCACCTTACCAAGCATGATATCCTTCTCCAGTAACTAGTCCCTCCGCACAATATGTCCGAAGTATGAGAGAGGTGAAGTTTGGCCATCTTGGCCTCCAACGAGCACTCTGGCTGTATTTGTTCCAAAATAAAATTGTTTATGTAGGGGGAGATACTATCAATAGCTAACATTTATTGAGTATCTACTTTATGCCAGAAAATCATAATATGTACATTATTTATCTGTATAGAAAATCAGGCATCAAAAGTCCTTAGCTTTGTTTTACAGATTGAGGCTTGAGGCTCATTCACATCCCTCCATTCACTTTTGTTGTCTCCATCTCACTCCTGCATTGTGCTTGTCCCTCCCCAGCCTGTCCCTCACTTGGTAAGATGTTTGAAGTGTATGGTTCTAGTTTCAAGCCAGTGACTCAAACTCGGACTCTTGGAATATATAGCTGTCCTGAGTTGGGCATATACATAGGCATGAAAAAGTTTAGCGAAACTAAAGTTAGGCTTTCCAATGATGGTCCTTACAGTATTTGATGGTGGTTACAGGGACTTTAAAGCTGAAAAGTTTCAAGTGCAAGGACTCATGGCAGAGCACAGTCCACTATAACTGAGGTTTTCTAGGGGCTAGGAAAGACTGTTCAAATTAAACCACATTGGGTGGGCTAAGGGATGCAAGTTGCAAGCTGCATTCCAGGGACAGTTCAGAGTCATGTCTGGTAATGACGTCACCTTCCACAGGTGCCAAATCATTCTCCTCTTTTTCCAATATAGCCTGCCCATACTTTCTGGGTTTTTTTTTTTTTGTTTGTTTGTTTGTTTTTTTTCTTTAAAGAAGATGCTTAGGGTCTACTGTAAGATTTTGTTTAGAAAATAAATATGGAATCTAATTCTGGGTATGTGTATGGGTATATAATGCTTTTTGAATTCCAGTGTTTGCTGGCAGTCCCCAGGTTATGGAAATCTGACTTAGGGACACACTTGTTGCTGTTGTTTAGTGCAGTCTAGTTGGTTATAATTCATGGCGTCCCGTATAGAGTTTCCAAGAAGTGGCTGGTGGGTTTTAATCACTGATCTTGCAGTTAGCAGTCCAGTGCTTATCCTGCGGTGCCTCTTACCTTTTAATGTTATGTAACTTTGCCCTCACCTTGACAGATTGAACCAACCACTCCTGTCACCAGATTTCGTCATCACCCTTTCACTTAATATATGCTGCTTTTAAAGAATTGGAAAAGCTTTAAGCTTTTTCGTATAGTTGTGTGTTGTGGAGTTGGTTCTGACTCATAGCGATTGTACAGGGTTTCTGAGACTGAGGTGTCTGAACTTTTGACATTTCAGTTAGCACGGTTAGCAGTCTAGTGCTTATCCTACAGCACATAAAATCAAACCCAAATCCACTACTGTTGAATTGATTCTGACCCATAGCGACCCCATAGGATAGGATTGTTGTTGTTGTTAAGTGCCATCAAGTCGGTTCCGACCCATAGCGACCCTGTACAGGGTTTCTGAGGGTGTAAACCTTTACGGGAGTAGAAAGCCTCATCTTTCTCCTGCGGAGCGGCTGGTAGTTTTGAACCGCTGACCTTAAGGTTCGTAGCCCGATTCGTAACCAACTGGCCTAATAGTTTCCAAGACTATAAATATTAATTGAAGCAGATTGCCACATATTTGTCCTGCGGAGTTGCTGGTGGGATACAACTGCCAACATTTGGTTACAATTAAATGCTGTTACCATTGTGTTACCAGGGCTCTTTGCACAAAGCAAGTCTGAATCAGAACTGTATGCACATATTTGGACTTACTTACAAATTGAACTTTAAGACACACTTAGGAACAGATCTTGTTTATAACGTAAGGACTGTCTATACCTTGTTTAGTTACTCCCAAGAAAGTTTTGTGGGAATCGGTGGGGAAAAGATGGGATTTCAGACAAGATGACAAAGGCAGCTGTGAAAAAAACAAGGGTGACATTTCCCCCCAATTGAAGAATGGACTATAATGCAACTAAGAGAACTCCTGATTATTCTGTTTATAGAAACTGGAGAGCTCAGATATAAAATAATATGTCAAGCTTGTGTTCAAGATATTGAATATTTTAAATGAAAAAATATATATGTGTAATTAGTCATGGTATGGTGCTGCGGGATAATGCACTGGACCACAGGTCAGTTTGAACTGCAAGGTAGGCGATTCAGACTCACCAGGCGCTCATCGGAACCACTCTACAGGGTCGCTATGACTGGTACTGACTCGACAACACTTAGCAACAACAACAAGAAGTATATTTATATGTTGTTGCTATGTGCCATGGAATTGGTTCTAGCTCACAGTAGCCTGGTACAGAGTTTCCGAGGCTGTAAATCTTTAACGGGAGCAGAAAGCCTCATCTTTCTCCTGCGGAACAGCTGATAGTTTTGAACTGCTGACCCTGAGGTTAACAGCCTGATTTGTAACCACTACGCTACTAGAGCTCCATATATAATATATATTTGGCATAAGGAGAAGCATAAATAATTAGATAACAGAAAGTCTTATTTTCACTTCCAGATTTTATTGTTGTTGTTAGGTGCCATTGAGCTCTTTCCGACTCATAGCGACTGTGTGCACAACAGGATGTAACGCTGTCTGGTCCTGGGTCATCCTCACAGTTACTGTTAAGCTTGAGCCCTTGTCGATGCCTTCAGGTATAATCATGGTTATTATGTTTATTGTCTTTTGCCTTATACTCTACACTCATAGCATATATGAAAAAATACATCTCACAAAGTGGAACCTGTATGTTTTTATTAAGTATGATAATCTTTTTCTTAAATTTTATTGTGATTAGATGGCAAATTTTTTGTTGCATATATTTTAACCATTTTTAAGTGCTACTGTAAATGGCATTTTCCATGTTGTACAGCCATGATCACTATTTCCAAACGCATTTTATTACAGAAAACAAACTCATACCCTGAAGCAATAACATTCCATCTCCCCTCAACCCAGCCCCTGGTAATGTTGAATTCATTTTTATGTCTTTTTTATGCAGTTTTATTGACCATGACAATTTATTTATTTTAATTTGAAAATTTAAAACTTTGAGGGATAATTAATCCTCCATTTCTTCATTTTGTAGTTAAAGGAAACAATAAAATGAGCTTAAATGATTTGTTCAAAATTGTGGATACTTTCAGAGCTAGAATTAGAACCAGGTCCACCTATTCCAGTACACTTTCCACTCTGCTGCTCTTCCTACTTTATTTATTGAGAAGAATCTTTGAAATGTTGTCTTCTAGAATAAATAAAAGATTGAGCAATCAGACTGTTTAATCCAACTATAACTTTGAATATGAAGGAAGTTAAACATTGAGACCACCCAAACACAGCTGTTGAGTTAAACTAATTTGGCCTAGGTTCTTGGAGAAGATTGAAAAATTATGGCATGACTGGATTGGTGCTATTTTAAGGATATATGAGAAGAGGAGTGGAGGTTAGAAATGTGTATTTTATGTTTAGTATAACTGTATTTAAAGTTTTGTTGTTCTTGTTAAAAAAAATACTCATGGCATTTATTTGGAAGCAAGTTAGGGAACAGAATCTCTGTTCTTTTGGAGTTTATAGTCATGTGGTCACTGCTGGTCTAGACTAACTGCAGAATAAGCAAGGCTAGCACAACTTGTAAGACATTAGTTTCAATTAGTATTGCACTGGGTAAATCTGCTGCAAAATAACTCATTAAAGTCTTAAAAAGCAAAGATGTCACTTTGAATATTTAATTGCATCTGACCCAAATCACAGTGTTTTCAGTTGTCTCATATGTATATGAAGATGGACAGTGAAAAAGAAAGAGCTGAGACGAATTAATTATGGTTTGAATTAGGGTGTTGGTGAGGAATATGGAATATATCATGGAATGACAGAAAAAAACCAAACATCTGTTTTGGAAGAAGTACAATTAGAATGCTCCTTAGAAGGGAGAATGGCGAGACTTTATCTTAAGTACTTTGGACATATGCTGTCAGTAGGGACCAATCCCTGGAGAAAGGAAATCATGCTCAGTGTAAGGTAGAAGGTCAGCAGAAAGGAAGAAGAAGACTCTTAGAGAGGGTTTGACACAGTGGCTGTAACAGTTGGCTCAGGCATACCTACTATTGTGAGGATGATTCAGGGCTGAGCAATGCTTACTTACTTCTGTTACATTGCTTATGTTGCTATGAGTCAGAATGGGCTTGATGGCATTCAGCAACAGTTCCAGTCCTTCTTGTGGCAGTTACAATGGAATCAGACAACACATTGCCTCACAGAGATTCCAACTCCAGTTCTTCTGTGTTTGACTTTGGTTTAGATCAATAGGAGCTATATGAGAGTTCAGATGACTTTGGTGAGGTTGGAAAGGACATCTGAAAAAGAAGGGATGGAAAAATCATCAGTTTGTTTTTTCCTGGAAAAATTCCTCTACAAGAAGTCTTTAGAATATTAAATTGCACATCTTGAAGTCTTGCTGGCAATTTTGTGCATTTCAGGGCTTTCTTAATCCTATGGGAAGAATTGAAGCAGAGCTTGAGGGATGGGATGGAGGCGTTTATTAGTGTTGAAACTGAGGGAGTAGAGAGTGGGCAGAAAAGGGAATAATTGAATTGCTAGTATCTGTTTGTAGGTAGGGGAAGAAGATCAAGACCATAAGTAGGATAAATTGCCAAATATTAGGGTGGGGTCTGAATCTGAATGTCATTTGGCAAAGTTGAGTGTACTTATGACTCTTTTCCAGAAGTTTTTCAAATGATTGGGGTGGGTGGGGAAACTCCACTAGAGATGACAGCTTAAGTGATGGAGAGATATGACTGAAACTAGCTTTTAGTGGCTAGATAAAATAGGAAGAAGAAGAATTAAGTGTTCTTTTCTGGGGCTGCTCTTTATGTTTCTTATAATGGTGTACTTGCCTGGTTCTCTAGCGTTGTACCAAACTATTTGTTCAGATTTCTATAAAGAATCCCCTTTTGGTCAACTGCATACTTATTTTTTTCTCTTGTCTCTTTATAAGTTGCTTGCTTATAAAGAGTAGGCACTGGAGGGGCTCTTGCTCCCCCATTTTGGTTGTTGTTGAAGATTGTCAGGACGTACAAGATGTGAAGCTAGTGAAGACGGACTAGCGGTTACACAGGAAATCTTAGGAGCCAGATCACCTTAGGAGCCAAGTACACTTGTGCAGTACTTAAGCACAATTTTCTCCTTACATTAACTGCGAAATTCTGATGGACTTCTGAAGGTTTCTTATGTTATTAGAGTATAATTGCAGTTTTCTTGAGTAGTAGTTTGTTGCTGTTAATTGCTGTCTCATAGTGACTGTATAGTTTCTGAGGAGCAACTGGTGGGTTTGAACTGCCAGCCTTGCGGTTAGCAGTCCAGTGCTTCTCTTACAGCACCACAACAGAACCTCAGTATTTGTTTTGTCATTTATGTTTTGCTCCAACTCATAGTGACTCTGTATAAGATTTCTGAGGCTATAAATCTTGGCAGGAACAGAAAGCCTCATCTTTCTCCCGTGGAGCCAACTGGTGGGCTACAACTGGTAAGTTTATGGTTTGAAGTCTAGTGTTTATCGTACGGATCAGTATTTATTATATTTAAGTGATAATGGATCCAGTATATAGGATACCTGGTGGAGCAATGGTTAAGCACTTAGCTGATAACCAAAAGAAGGCAGTTAGAATCCACCCAGTAACTCTGTGGGAGAAAGACATGGCAGTGTGTAATGATTGTAGCTAAGGAAACCTATGGGCAGTTCTACTGTCATATGGGGTTACTAGGAGTCGAAAATTGACTTGAGTGCCACCTAACAATAGCATACCTTTAGGCACTTTGGGATTGATTATATGTCATCTGTTTTCATTTGGTTCTGTGAAAAGAATAAAACAATTTGAGAGTTAATTTTCCTAAAGCTATTCCTAGTGTGGCGCACTATAGGATAAGTACTGGACTGCTAACTGCAAGGTCAGCAGTTCAAATCCACCAACACCCCCCAATAAATGTATAGATGGTTGCTAAGAGTTGGAACGTAACATTCTTGTGTACCTTTGGGTTCCCGTAATCAGTCTCATTATTTCTTGACTGATTGCCAGGCCAGCTCTAACATAAACACTAGGAATAGAATTGTGTCAGCAATGCTATTTAAGGCGTTTATCCTAAGCCAGGCGTCCTTGGATTGTGCCTTGCTAAGGAGCAAGTGCTGTCAATAAGCACGGACCTGGGCTGCAGGTGTACCTTCTGGGAGATTTATGGCCACCCAGCGAATCCATTACTGGCAAATGTGAGTCTGTGTTTGATTTTAGGATGCTCTGTTGATCGTGTAAGATAAAATGGTATTGATGCTATTTATAATGTCACTTACCTTTGTGTGGACTCTATCTCACACAGAGCTTTATGTGGCAAAAGAGGGTTAATGAGCTGTGGAAACATACCCACAGATGACTGAGAGATGGTAGATTTAAATTTTAGGTATATGAGTTGACCCGGTTTCCTGGAAGAAAGTTTAGATTTTACTTATGTAGCTGTATCCTGAAGGTTGTGTGTTACCACGACAGATGGCGTTTGCGGGATTCTAGAAGAATTAAATAACAGTGGATTTTTTGTTGTATGTCTTAGTTCTGGTAGCCTCAATAGTTGCTTTCCTGGGCAGACTTTCATTCACAATCTTTTTCTTTTTGTTGTTGCTACTTAGGGCTTAGTGCCAATTTTAGTAAAGGAAGCTTCCTTCTACCTGTGCCTGATAAATGTTCTGTTTGAATGAGAGATTATAAACTGTCCACAATTGATGTACAACCCGTAATTACAAACCAACTGCCATAAAGCCTATTATATTAAAATTTCTAGGTACTTGCAATGGTTTGTAATAAAAAATAGTTGCAACTTTGTGAGCACATCAAACATTGCTACTGTTATATTTTGTTAAATGTCATAGTGTATCTGGAAGTGTTTAAAAACATTTTTTTTTTTTTTTTTTTTTTTTTATGCATAGAAAGGTACACTATATACTAAGACAAATATCTGACTAACTGACAGGAGGTAAGAACTGTATCTAACTATTATTTACTACATAAAAATTCTACTGAAAGATAGAGGAAGGCAATTCATTTATAATCTAGTAATTGTTGTAAAGTGCCACCGAGTCAATTCCAACCCATAGTGACCCTGTAAGGGTTTCCAAGGAGCCGCTGGTGAGCATGAACTGCCAGCCTTGCAGTTCAAACGGCTTTGCAGTCTGACGCACTATTATTTATGTGGCTGTCTGCTTCCTTAAAGATTACAGCCAAGGGAAAATGTGTCTCCATGAAGATACACACTCCACTCATGCTCTTCCTTCTTGATGGTCCTGGGATCATGTGTTCCTGAAATGAACGATTACCCCTTCCTTTTAATTACACATCTACAACGACAGTTTTGACAATCGTAAGTCATCCCGCTAACAGTTACTCACAATTGTATCATGAAATTCTATCAGCATCATCCCCCTTCCCCTTTCATCAGATCCATCTGGAAAAGAGGAAAACTATTCAGTGGGGATTCTACATTACCCCATCACCCCCGTTCTGAAACTAAGCACACTTATGAAAATTTGTAAGCCATCCACTTTATGCCTTTATAGCCAACCCCCCATTTTTGATAGCCAGTGTCTAGATTCCCCATCCCTACATATCAACCCAGTGCACTGAAAAAACAAGCTTAGTTCTTGATATGAAGAATTCTTCTGTTCCTATTGGAATTTTCAGTATAACTTCATCTACAAGCAAAGGTCTAGTTCATAACATTGTAGCAATTTACACTTGTTCACAATATCAAGTAACTTTATCTATAGCTGGTTGAATCTTGGTCAGCTATCCATCCAAACTCTGCCAAATGGGTACTAGCTGCCAGTTTGGGAGTTCATGCACGCCTCCCTACACTTCAGACCAGCTGGCTGCTTCACTCTCAGCTGTAGCCCCCACTGGCTAAGTAAGTAGCAACTTCGGGCTTTTATATGAGGATGTTCTACTGTGTCAATGTTGTCCAAATATCTTGCGTTAAGAAATTTTAGTCTAAAGAGCTCAAAATACAACGGAAAAGCCCTTGCTTTGGAATCATTGTTTTTATGGCATTGTATATTACATATAATGCAGTTTATAAAGTGGCTACCAGGAATTATACAAGCTCAGTGATCGTGAAAACCAAAACTTTAGTTCAGTTGGTATAATTTTACTTTTTGAAGTCGTTTAGAATTTTTATATGCATATTTCATATTTGAAATTGTCTAGTATTTAAAACATTAAGCATTCTTTGACTTCTATCCACTCTAATGAGTGAAACTTGTGTTGTCAATTGTTCCTTTTAATTCTTCCCCACAGACTGTCATTCTGCACGTTTAGCTCTGTTTTGTGTTACTTTTACTGCCTGTCCCCCCTCTGAAATGTAATAGTCCTGTAGTGTCCTAGTGGGAACATTGTTCTCTTTGTTAGAGCTAAAGAAGTGCCTTTGTCACTCCTTTGAGACATTCTACAGATGCCATTTCACAGTTCTGAAAAATATGTCCCTGTCTTCCTTTGTGCTGTGTTTAAATGGTGGCTTGGTATTTTAATGAAGTTGTAGTGAAAACTTGACAGTAATACTTGCCATACTATAAAACAAAGAAAGGCTCTTTCTCTACCTAATACACATATGTGTTCCCTGATTTCATCACATTGGGCAGTGCTGTGTGGTCTCAAAGTAGATCCCTCCTGCTTCAGATGTGACTTCAGATGTTTGCTGCATTTTTACTAGTTTTGCAGGAAACTCTTAAAACAATTCTTTCTGAGCATGGACTCTCAACCTTTTGTTGATAGTTTTTTTTCAAGTTTTTTTCATTTATATGCTCTTAATAGCATTTTTGATATCAAGTATATACTTTAATTTGTTAAGGAGGCCTAATCTTTGTGTTAAGAAGGTGTGTGTGTGTGTGTGTGTATGCATAGGAGACAAAAATCTGTTGGGAATTTTCCCTGATAAAATCCAGGAAATTCCTTTCATTCTTTTTAATCCAGTTAAAATCTGACTTAAAAAATGCCTCTGATGTAACAGTGTCTCAAAGCATGTTCCTCGTAGAGTCCAGTAATTTCTTGTATATAGTGCCAAGCTCAGAGGGGAATAGTATGAATGCAACTCTGTTTTAGGTAAATCCACATAACCACATGGTGCAGTGCTAGAATATTATAACTCTACTGGATAGAATCATCCTGCCTTCAAACTGCTAAGCAGTAGTATAGAAAGAAAGGGAGAAAAACCCACTGTTTTTGATTTTTAATTGTCAGAGTAACCATTTATCATTTTTATTTCTCATTTTTCCCTCTGTAATCCCAAATACAACACATGTTCAGTGCAGAAAATTTGGTAACACAGAAAAATTACAAATAAAGCAAAACTCCCATTGCTCACATTTGGAATAACCACTATTAACATTGTAGCTGAGCACTTTGGTCTTTTATCTGGGAATAAAAAATAGTTTAAAGCAACACATTATCTTTTTAATACCTTCTTATTTTCCCTGTCAAAATGTGATGGATGAGTCTTCATAAATCCTTAAGGTTTGTTGTTGTTGTTAAGTACTGTCAAGTTGGTTCCCACTCATAGTGACCCCTTATAGGGTTTTCGAGGAGTAGCTGATGAATTTGAACCACCGACTTTGCACCACACCAGGACTCCAAATTCTTAGGTAGTAGAACGTAATTCTAGAAATGTTAGTCCATAGGGCTTTTTATACATTAGATGGACTCACTGGAAAACTCAAAATTAATAGAGAATGTGCATATTTATTCATATGTCAGAAAGGTATAGGTCAATCATTTTGGGTGCTTTGCAGAATCCTAAGAGTATAGCAAGTTCATTTTCTAACTTTCTAGCAGCCATTGAAATAAGATCTGATCACATGTAAGCCCTGGTGAGCTGGCTCACTGATTTCTAACAAGAGGTGGTTCTGCTGTGACCATCTCCTGTCATCTGGGGCAGTAGTACACAGGGGATTCAGTGTCTGTACACATTAGCCATCAGCTGGGCTTTTTAACATAATGATACCAAGCCCTGTGTCCTGTTATCCCATCTCTTTCTTTTAAAAGATAAATATGTAGTTGGTACAAGATAGATCCTGTTACAGTCAAACTCCATGGTAGAAAGAGACTTTCTTTATATGGATATTCCTATATAACTAGGAGTCTTAAATAAGCCCATTGCTGCTGCCACTGTGCCAATCCATCTCATTGGGGTCTTGCTCTTTTTCTCCAATCCTCCATTTACCAAACATGATACACCTCTCCAGGGACTGATCCCTCTTGACAATGTATTCAAAGTATGAGAGACAGTGTCTGGCTTCCAGGGATCATTCTGGCTATACTTCTTCCAACCCATATTGGTTTGATCTTTTGGCAATCCATGGTACTTGTAATATTCTCCTCCAACACCATAGCTCAAATACATCAATTCCTCTATGGTCTTCCTTATTCACTTCAACTTTTTGCATGCATATGAGGTTACTGAAAATACCATGGCTTGCATGAGGCGCACATTAGTCCTCAAACTGACATCTTTGCTCTTCAACAGTTTGAAGAGGTCTGTGCAGCAGATTTGCATTCAGACTCACCAGCTACTGCTTGGAATAGTTATACACAGTCGCTATGAGTCAGAATCAACTTGACAGCATGTAGCAACAACAACCAAAGATGTTGAGAAACAATAGCTTCACATTTTTGTATTTTTTAGAAATAAAGGTTTCTATGATTTTGTAGCAGTACTTTTTTATGTAGTCTCATACATGAATATGTGTTTATCCTTTCAGTGCATAGAGCTACAAATATGTCCTGTCTGCCATAATTCAGCTTTCAAAGGTACAACCGCAGGTACAGGCCTTCCCTGACAAAAGACAGATGACACAAAATCTTGATGATCTGCTGCATCTAGAAGTGATCAGTGTCTTGTCTTCTTGTAGAGCACAGTCGGCAGGTGATGCTCATTCCTCTGATTCTGTTTCTCAAGTCCATGTGTCAGTGGTCAGCTCCATCTTTCAGGTTTCTTTTATCCCATGTGTAGCCCATGGACTACATTTTATAGGTCAGCATTTGTGGGGATCTTGGCATGGATGATTTAGGTACAAGAGCAATGATTGTCCTTAAAGCATGATTCTCAAACAGATTTTCCTACCCTTGGTTGTGTTCTTTGAGATGATTTCTTTCATATATCTATGTATATAACATATATTTCTTTCATGTATCATAGTATATAACATATATACTACGTTATATCTTGGTGCAGTGGTGGTATTGTTCTTAGTCCATTTTGAACTGACTTTTACATTCTTGGCATCTTGCGTATTCTGCCAGTGTGCATTGACGAACTTATGGAGACTTCCTGCTGGTTTGACTCCCATCTCCCGGATATCTCTTTGGCAGTGTTGTGGTGTGTATGTGTGTACTGTAAACTCAAACTTTATTCGGCTCCGTACAACATGTTTCATTCTGGATGTCACATGGCTTAAGGGTTGTTTTTGTTAAGTCATTGTTGTTAAGCCATCAATTTGGTTGCGGCCCTATATGGGCTTTTCTGAGGAGCAGCTGGTGAGCTTGAACCACCAACCTTGTGGATCAAAACGACTTTGCAGTCTAGCTCATTAACCCACAGCACTACACCAGAACTCCTTAAGGGTAGACCTGTTTTAACTGGGTGAAGAGGAAAGCATTATACAATAAAGGGGGGAGGTTGGCAAAAAGTAATGGGGACGGGGAGAAACTGGGAGTGCAAGAATTAAAAGCAACAGAGGCAAATAGTGTTATATTCACATTCTTGCATTGTGGTGATCTGTGAGTGCATGCATGGAGAGAGATGCAGGCTGAATGGGTTTAGGAAGGAGAGTGGTAATATATCCACAAATACATACATTGAGAAAGAATATTTATACATGGCAATTTATCTTTGTTGCAAATATATCTATAAACTTGGTGGAGTACATAGGGGCAAAGTTATGAAAAGTTCTTAGGCTCATCAAATACCTCGAAGAAATGAGTCATTAGGTGTGGGATCTCACTCAGCACCATAGTCTCAGGGGATACCTTGGTCAATTGACATAACAGAGTCTATAAAGACAGTATTCTACATCCCAGTTTGGTGAGTGTTAACTGGAGTCTTAAATTTCATGAACGGTCATCTAAGGTGCACCTATGGGTCTCTGTTTGTCCAGAGGCAAGTGAGGGTGATGAAAACCAAAGACGTATGGAAACGGTAAGTCACACTGACTAATGGACCATGGGAACATCAGTCTCCAGATCAGAAGAACTAGATGGTGCCCGGCTACCACTGGCATCTGCTCTGAGAAGGAAGGATCACATTAGAAGGTCCTGGGTAGACTGAAAGAAAATGTGGAACAAAACTCGTTATCATTAAAAAAAAAGACCAGACTTAACTGGTCTGATAGAAATTAGTTGGAACCCCTGAGACTATGACCCTTCAGATCTAAAAATGAACTCACCCCCACGACTCAATATTGAGCCAAACAATAGGTCTATCAGATAACAACAACACTAGGGAGGCACATGTATTTTAGAATAATCAACAATTTGAGATCAAAAGAGCAGCATTTACGTAAGGACAAAGTTCAGATGGGTGAGAAAAGAAGGATGAATGGAAACAAACATAGGAATGAAGTGGGATAAGTGGTATTTCATTGTGGGGCTGCAATTAATGAGCTGAAACAAAGTGTGTATGAATTGTTGAATGGAAAACTGATCTACTTTATAATCTCTGAAGTCACAATAAAAATAATTATAAAGAAGTACAGAACTATTGTCCTATTTGTGTGTTATATACTACCTAGTTTTAAAACTTTTTACATAGAAACTTGAATTGGCTTGATTTTCTTTTCATGTACAGAAAAGGGAAGTAGACAGTCTAGACAGAGAGGTCAGCGTTAAGGAAGATACGGAAGCGTGAAGACTCGTCGCACTCTGAGAGGACTGGTGCGCTGAGAGGACTGGTGCGGCTGGAATTCAGGGTGTAGGAGGCGTAGGAAATGGGAGCAGAAGATGAGACTGCAAAGCTGGCTTGGAGCCAGCCAGCACTGAACCCAGGAGTTTATACTGAGGAACTGGTGTTCTGTTTGTTGGTCCAGCAAGGCACTGAAAGATTTTACAATTATTATGATTATTTTTAAGAACACACATGATTTACAAATGGCTGTGTTGTAGAAAGATCAAATGCCAGACTTTGGGGAGGAGAAATACTGGTGTAGCACTGTAGGATAAGCCCTGGACTGCAAGGCTGTTTTGAAACACAAGGCTAGTGGTTCAAACTCGCTAGCTGCTCCTCAGTAATCATATACCAGGTCCAGCTTGTCCAGGGAGGGCTGATGAAACCAAATACAGATGGGTCTCTTGTGATGCAGTGGTGAATAATTGTTGTCAGGACTGATTGTGAGGGTTGGAAGTCTAAAGATGGACATCTTGTAGCAAAGAGGGGAGTGAATAACTTTTCAGTCTAGGAGTGGAGGACCCTGGGACCATCGATGGAGAAGAGCGAAGAGCGGAATCCTACCTAGAGAGGCGGTGAGGCCTGAGATGGAGGCAGAGAAGACGACGTCAAGAGATGGTGTGGCTGGGGACTGGGGATCAGGAGCTAGAAAGGGGCTGAGGACTGTGGTGGGGGGTGGGGGGTGCAGGCTTACAGGGTACACCCCTTGGTTGGGTGAGGATGCATGATCGGGATGGTAACTATGCCATTGAAATGATAGATGATGGAATGAATGTAAAGCTGATGTTCTCCCATGTAGACTATCACACAATTCACAATAATAAAAAAAAAAGAAATCATATACTAGGGTTGCTATGAGTAGGAACCGACTCAATAGCATTTATCAGTGTGACACTGTAGTATAAATACTGGCCTGTTTAACTGTGAGGTTGCCTGTTCAAATCTACCAGCTGCTCCTCAGAAGCCCTATATTGGATGTTATGATTTGGAACACTTAACAACAAATTATGTAACAAATTTGTTCCTAGCCTTGCTGTGTGCCAGATTGGAGATACAAAAACATGTAAGAAGACTGAACTACTGAGTTTACAGGAAGACAAGTTGATACTAAGACTTAAAAATGGTACTTTTAGTAATATAAATGTGTACATAGAGAGAGAAAGTGTAAAAATTAATACCTGTACATAGTTTATTTTGCTTTATTGTGATTTGGTTTGTAGCTGTACACTAAGTTATCATTTAGATCTAATTATTCATTCGTGAAACATTTTATGGCCATATACTATGATATACGAATTGGGTTGCAAACCGCAAGGTCAGCAGTTCGAAACTACCAGCTGCTTTGTGGGAGAAAGATGAGGTTTTCTGCTCCCATAAGATTTATAGCCTTGGAAACCCTGTTCAGGGTCCCTATGGGTCGAAAGAAGGTGACTTGACGGCACTTAACAACAACAACAACAACTACTATATACCATAGTTTCAGGCTGTACAAGTTATGGACACAGGATGCAATCTGTGACCTTAAGGAACTTGATTGCTCATTTGAAGAAGCTGCAATAGCTTAATGACAAAAAGAGATACGTTGGTGTGTGTGTGTCCTAAATTGCCTTCCAAAACTGTGGATAAATGCTTTTTTCCCCCTTAGTTTTGTTGCTTAGTAATGAATGGAATATTACATACTGTATGTTGGGTATATGAGAGGTAAAAGCTGTATAATAGTTGCTCATGAAATATTTGTTAGATGAAGGAATGTGCCTTTTGTGTAAGAATGTTGCTGTTTTGTGCAGTGTAGTCTGTTCATAGCAACCCTGTATTGAGTTTCCAAGAGTTGCTGCTTGGTTTGAACTTTTGACCTTGTGGTTAGCAATCCAATGCTTATGCTTACAAATTGGTTTTCTTTAATTGAAAGGAACATTTATACTGCTTGATATTGGCTGTCCCTTTATGGATACTCCCCGCCTCCGTCCCCACTACTTCTTCCAAGAAGTATCTGTCCCAGGATTTGCACTTTTTTTTTTTTTTCTATTCAGTGAGTGGGTTTGTGTTTAAATCCAACGGAAACATTATAGCCATGAATGTGAACTTCTCAAAATAAAGGCTTGAAATAAATTCTTCTTAGTGCTTTTCCTTTGCAAAGATGACGTATCTCTTTGTATGGAGGAATAAAGCAAAGGTAGCCTGTTAAATATGTGCATTGTTCCACCTTTCTGTCATAATTAGCAGAAACAACTCAAAAATGATCATTGAAACTTTATCCACAATTTCAAACCTTAAAAACTGCTTGAAGAAGTACCTGTTTAGTGAAGTTCAAATCATACTGGGCATTGCTATTTTAAAGTATGTAGGCATTTTTGGAAATAGACTAGAAATATACTGCTTGATTTATAAAGACACACAATATATAGATTGTTGTTGTTAGATGCCATTGAGTTGGCTTCAACTCATAGGGACCTTTTGCATAACAGAACCAAACACTGCTCAGTACTGTGCACTCTTCACAGTTGTTGCTATGCTTGAGCTATTGTTGCTGTCTTCTTGATTTCTTTGACACGCTACCAAATATGATGTCCTTCTCTAGGAACAGGTCCCTCCTGACAACCTGTCCAAAGAATGATAGAAGTCCAAACTATCCTTGCATCTAAGGAGCATTCTGGCTGCACCTCTTTACCTCTTCCAAGACAGATTTGTTTGTTCTCCTGGCTATCCATAGTGTTCTTAAGTATTCTCCAACATCATAATTCAAATACATCAATTCTTCTTCAGCTTTCCTTATTCATTGTCCAACTTTCATATGTATATGGAGCCTTTGAAAATACTGTGACATGGGTTAGGCACACCTTAGGCCTCAACATTTGAAAGTGGTCTTTATGCAGCAGTTGTTCCTAATGCAATATGTCGTTTGATTTGACTTGCACTATGGCTGCTGTTTCCATGAGTGTTGATTTGTGGATCCAAGCAAAATGAAATCCTCGACAGTTTCAATCCTCTCTCCATTCACCATCATGTTGTTTACTGATCCAGTAGATGAGGATCTTTATTTTCTTTACATTGAGTTGTAATCTATCCTGAAGCCTTTGATCTTCAAGTGCAACTACTTGTAGTCCCTTCACTCTCATCAGGTGAATTCCTGGAGCCTTATGTTTTTACTGGTGCCTTGGACTTCTTCCTTCAGTACCATTGGTTCTTGATAATTTGTTACCTCTCAAAATGGTTGAACATAGACCATTTCTTTTTGGTACAGTGACTTTTGTTTTTCTTAAATTTTCTTTTTGGATGTTTCCTACATTATTCAATATTTTGCCCATGGAATTCTTCAGTATTTCAAGTTGAAGCTTGAATTTTTTTCTTCAGTTCTTTCAACTTGAGAAATGTTGAGCTTTTTCTTCCCCTTTGCTTTTCTAATTCCAGGTTTTTGCACATTTCATTGTCTTCTCAAGCTGCTCTTTGGAAAATTTCTGTTCTGTTCTGTTCTTTACTTTCTTATTTAACTTCTCTGTGTTCAGAAAGTAGTTTGAGTGTGTTCTGACATCCACCTTGGCGTTTTCTTTCTTTCCTGTGTTTTAATGTCCCTTTGTTTTCTTCATGTATCAGGTTCTTGATGCCATTCCACTGGCCTTTGCTCATAAATGCATGAAATCTGTTGTTGAGATGGTCTCTAAATACAGGGTAAGATATATTCAAGGCTTGTTTTAATTTGTTTCAGCTTCAGCCTAAACTTGCATATGAGCTGAGCAATTGATGAACTCTTCAACAGTGGGCCACTGGCCTTGTTTTGACTGATGATATTGAGCTTTCTCCATCGTCTCTTCCTACAGATGTAGTCAACTTGGCTCCTGTGACTCATTCTGGTGAGGGCTAGTGCATGTAATCACCATTTATATTGTTGAAAACAGGTATTTGCAATGAATAAGTCATTGGTCTCGCAGAAATCTATCATTTGATCTCCATGATCACTTCAGTCACCAAGGCCATATTTTCCAACTACTGATTCCTCTTTTTTTCCCCGAACTTTCACATTCCTGTCACCACTAATTAGTGCATCTTGAGTATGTGTTTGATCAGTTTCAGACTGAAGTTGTTGTTGTTAAGTACCGTTGAGTCAGTTCTGACACATAGCAATTCTGTATAGGGTTTTGTATAGGGTTTCCGAAGAGTGGCTGGGTGAGCTTGAACCGCTGACTTTGCAGTTCAAACCAACCTTGCAGTACAGTGCATTAACCTGCAGTGCCATGCCAGGGCCCCTCAGTTTCTTCATCATTGGTTTTGGTGCATAAATTTGAATAATAATGATATTAACTGGTTTTCCTTTTAGAAGTATAGATACTATCCTATGACAGACCACATTATACTTCAAAATAGATCTTGCATTCCTTTCCAGTATAGTAAACCATATGATTGTCTGATTCCAGAGAGTCAAGGTCAGTACATTGTAGCGCACAAATGCCAGAGTTTTACTGCTGTTCATAAGATTTTCCATTGCTATTCCCTCAGAAGTTGTCCAGCTATTCCTTCTTCCTAGTCCTTTGTTACTATGGAAGTTCCACTAAAACCTCTCCACTTTGGGTGACCTTGGTGGTGTTTGAAACACCAGTGGCATAGCTCCTAGCATCACAGCAACAAGCAAGACAACACAGTAGGAAACGGACACATTTGTGGGGAAAATATGAATACCCAATAATAAAAACTTTCTATTTTATAGCATTACTTAAGATTTTGAAAAGCTCTTCAATTTATTAATTATGAATGTAATTGGACAAAGTTGGAGGTTTTGTGAATTAGTAAAAGCCATTGTAAATGACTTTTACTTTGCTTACCACCAGATTTCGTAAACTTTCTTACTGGGTGAGGGCGGTAGGCAGGGGCTCAGTTTCCATGATGCTTGTGTGTCTCTGGAAGAGGACAAAGCCTTGGAAGACATTATTACATTAACCTGATTAATAATGGAAGTGGAAATAGTAGGAAAGGAGTACAACAGCCACAAACTGGCATTGTGGTCCCAAGTCATGGATTTAAACTGAGACCATATAATTCATTAACTAAAATTTTAGTAAGTTCTATAATCACTTAATTTGTAAGCACCTTGAAGATGCTGAATTACATCTCTGTACAGGGTCGCTATGGGTTGGAACCAACTCGATAGCACTTAACAACAACAACAACAACAACCATAGTGTAATGCCACACTTACTTGTAATATTATGATTTCTTTGGACTTTTTCATAGACTTCTTTGTTGGGTCTTCTAAACAAAGCAGCCCATTGCTTAACCTAAGACAACTCTGCTTTCATCACACTTGATCTGTACGTCACAATTTACTACTTTGTGGTGTATCTCATAATTCCCGATCTTTATGTTTGAAATACATTTCTTGTACACAGCATAGAATTGGGTTGTATTTTTTTTTAAAAAAAAATCAATAAGACAATCTCTGCTGTGTAATTGGTATGTTTAGATAATTTAGATTTAATCTTAGTTTTGTTAACTTTGCCGTTCATTTAGTTGCACTTTATCTTTGATTTCTCTCTAGCCCTTAATTTCCATACTGGAAGATGATAGCTAACGGCTACTGCTGGGTGTTGGGATCTTAATTTGCTGATGGACCATAATTCCAAACTGGAAATTGTCAATAATGAAATTGAATGCTTAAGGATTAGTATCCTAGACTTGGCCAATTTTAATCAGACAATCATAAGGCTTATTGTGCCAGGAATGACAAATTGAAGAGGAATGGCATGACATTCACTGTCAAAAAGATTATCTCAAGCAAGACTTATCTTGAAGTGCATTGCTGTCTATGAAAGGACAGGGGAGGCCAGTTAATACGACTATTCAACTTTCCACTCTATTCACTAAGCCAATGAGATTAAGTTGAGTTCTGCCAGCCTTTTCAGTCTGAAATTGAGCAAACATGCAATCAAGATGCATTGATAATTACTAGTGATAGAAATGCAGAAGTTGGAAACAAAGGAAGGATCAGTAGGAAAAACTGTTTTTCCAATTACCGATACTGGAAATCTCATGATAGAGTTTTGAAAGACCAGTTACTTATTCTTTGAGAATATCTTTTTTCAGCAACATAAATTGTGACTTACACACGTGGACTTTACCAGATAGAATACACAGGAAGCCTTATCTGTGGTAAGAGATGATGAAGTTCAGTATCATCATCCAGAACAAAGCCAGAACAGACTGTGGAGCATACCACCCATTCTCCAGGCTGAAGCTGAAGAAAATTTAGACAAGTGCATGAGAGCCAAATATGAACTTGAGTTTAGAGACCATTTTAAAAACAGATTTGATGCATTAGACACCAATAACCAAAGACCAGAAGAGTTGTGGGATGGCATCAAGAATATCATACATGAAGACATTAAAAAGACAGGAAAGAAAGAACAAAATGGTTGTCAGACAGACTCTTCCTCTTGAGCTTAGAGAAGGTATTGCAACTGGAAGAAATGAAGTAAAAGAGCCGAACAGAAAATTTCAAAGGGCAGCTTTAATAAAACAAAGTAAAATATTAAAATGAAATGTGCAAAGACCTGGAGTTAGAAAACCAAAAGGAAAGAACATGTTGAGGATTTTTCAAGCTGAAAGAACTGAAGTAAAAATGTCCAGCCTCAACTTGCAATATTGAAGGATTCTATGAGCAAAATATTGAATGACACAGGAAGTATGAAAAGAAGATTGAGGAAATACAGAGTCGATGTATTAAAAAGAACTGGTCAATATTCAACCATTTCATGGTTCTAAGTGATCAAGAACCTATGATATTGAGTGAAGGAGGTTCAACTTTCACAGAAGGCACTGGCAAAAAAAAAGAAGAAACTCTAGGAATTGACAAAATGCAAATTTAAATGTTACAACAAACGGAAGGGGCACCAACAGCAGTCATTTGTGTATGCCAAGAAATTTGGAAGACAGCTACTTGCCCAACCAATTGGAAAAGGTCTATATTTGTCCCCATTCCAAAGAAAGGTGAGCTAGTGGAATGTGGATATCATTAATATTGTGTGCAAGTAAAATTTTTATGAGGATAATTTAAAAAATGATTGCAACAATATGTAGACAGGAGCTGCCAGAAATTCAAACTTGATTGAGATGAGGAAAATGGAATGAGGACTATCACTGCTGACATCAGATGGATCTTGGCTGAAAGCAGAAAACAGTTGTATTTTATTAACTATGCAAAGGACTTTGACTGTGTGGTTAACTGTGGAAAACATTGTTTAGAATAGATAGATATTCCATAACATTTAATTGTGTTCTCAGGAGGAAACTCTACATAGATCAAAAGACAGTCATTTGCACCCAACAAGTGGATACCTAATGGTTTAAAATCAGCAAGGGTATGTACCAGGGTTGTTTCCTTTTACTATATTTATTCAGTTTGTATGCTGAACTAATAATCTGAGAAATTGGATTATATGAAGAAGAATGTGGCCATCAAGATTGGAGGGAAGACTTACAACCTGTGATATGCAGAAGACACAACCTTGTTTTCTGACAGCAAAGAACCCTCGGAATACTTACTGATGAAGTGTGAATTGCCCTGTAAGGAAAATGAAAATCCTTACAACTGGACCAGTAAACAACATCATAAATGGAGAAAAGATTGGAAAAACCAAAAACCGCATTTTACTTGAATACACAATTAAAACTCAAGGAAACAGCTGTCACAAAATCTATTTGTTAGGTGCTGCCCAGTTGGTTGCGACTCCTAGAGACCTTATGCACAGCAGAATGAAACACTGCCTGACCCTGCACTATCCTCACAATTGTTGCTAAGCTTCAGCCCATTGCTGCTGCTACTGCCAATTGAGGGTTTTCTTCTTTGGCATATTTTATTAGGCAAAGAGGTTCCAAAAGACCTTTTTAAAGTGTTCAGGAGCAAAGATGTCACTTTGAGGATGGAGATCCACCTAACCGAAGCCATGATATTTTTCAGTCACCTCATATTACATGGTAAAGTTGATCAGTGAATATAAGGAAGATCATAAAAAATTGATTTATTTCAATTACGGTGTTGGAAAAGAATATTAAATGTACCAAGGATTGCTAGAAGGACAAACAATTCTGTCCTGGAAGAAGTATAGTCAGAATGCTCCTTAAACATGTTTTTAGGAGGGGGACTAGTTCCTGAAGAAGGAAATCATGCTTGATAAAATGGAGGGTTAACAAAAAAAGAGGAAGGCCTCCCACGAAGTGGATTGACGTGACAGCATCAAGAAGCTCAAACATTTATGAGGATGACACAGGGACTGGGCAGTGTTTCTTCCCGTTTTGTCTAGGGTTACTATGAGCTGGAACGAACTCGACAACACCTAACAACAACATGATCATTCATTCTTAAGGGGTATTGGTCTGTACTTTTCTTGAAATGTCTTTCTTTGTATTTGGTATCAGGGTAGTTCTGGCTTCATAGAATGAGTAACAGGAAGTGTTAATGGGTTTCTTTTTGGGTGATGAAAATGTAACATTTTTTTCTGGTGATGTGCATTAACTCTAAAGCCATACTTAAAACAGACGCATTGTGTGGTGTGTCAGTTATATCTCAGTAAGATTGGTGTAAAGTCCTCTCCCACAAACAAACACAAAACTAAAACTTCAGAGGAATTCATCATCTATATGCTTTAGCCTTAAATCTTTTTTTAGCTTGGCCTTCAAAGCTTTTGGTAATCTTTCCAGCTATATTTCATCTTTTCATGTAATTCTGATCCACCAACACTGGTCGACTGCTCCTCCCACTACCTCTTAACTCTAACAGAATTTAATGTGCATTCTTACTTTTCATCCTGACCAAGGATTGTTCCCCATGTATCTTTGAATTTCCATTCCATCTTTTCCTATGAGTGGGCATTTAATCTGTCTTTCAGGGTTGCTCTGAGGGTTTAATCTATTCACCACTCCAAACTATAATAAAACCCGCAAGGTCAGCAGTTCGAAACTACCAGCTGCTTCGTGGGAAAAAGATGAGGATTTCTGTTCCCGTAAAGACTTATAGCCTTGGAAACCCTGTATAGGGTCACTATGGATTGGAACCGTCTCCACGGCACTTAACAACAACAACAGCAACGTAATTTCTTTTAGCCTTATTGTTTTTTATGTATAAAGTGAACTTGATAATATTTCCTTTATAGAGATTTTTTGAGACATAAATGAGAATGTTTATAAAACATTCAGCTGTTCATATTAATACAAAATCTCCTTAGAACAATAGCCCTAATGAAAGTGTTTTGAAATCATGTCTGAAACATCTGCAGAGAAATTTGCTTATCTCTTGGCTTTAGAATATTTAATTCTTACTTTTTGGCCAGAGTTTTCAGTGTTTTATTTCTCCAGAATTTAGATAATTTTCCAAGTTAGTCATTTCTAAGTAATTACTTTGCTTTATTCCCTGATATATCTTTTTTGTTCGGGAAGAAGTATTATTAAAAAAAGAAGAAGAACACAGTACCTTTTAGGGCGTTAGGTTCCCTTATGAAGAATTTGAGTATTTTTGACACATGTGGCTAACTGCAACTGTTTTATATTTAAGCATTCCATTTAGAAGTATCTGGAATGACACTTAGGAAGACTCCTTTTATGTTGGAAACCATAACAGAAATAAACTAGAGAAGTGGTTATTGGTTTTTATCTTGGCTTCAGAACTATTTGTAGAAGAGTATTTGTTGGTGTTGCTATAGAAACCTTGTCAGAACAACTGTAGTGAAAGCATCACAAAATAAAGCATTGATTTGGTTCCCTGAATTGGTTTTTGTACAATTTTATTAGTGCTATTCCTAATTTATTTCAGTGTTTTTGATTTTTATAATTCCTGTTGTAAATATTCAGATATTATGGATGATTCAGATTAATTTAGCTCTCTGACTAATGCTAATCATCTAATTTATTTATTTTTACTGTTAGCTCTTAGAGGTTTGAAAAAAGAAATTCTATTAATATAAATCCATAATCCTCTGTTTGTGATGGATTGTAATAAAATAAAATAAAATGCACATCCCCATGTATTTTAGGATCATTCTAGTTCTGAGTTTTTTGTTTTTCACCTGAATGAAAACCCATAGGTACTTTTTTGAAATTTGACTTAAGTTGTACTTTACAAATGTATGATAAAGTTAAATTGGCCATGCTCTCCATTTTGAATTTTAAATCAAGCTACAGTTTGTCTAAGGAGAAAGTAGCTGCTCTGAGCCATTTGTAGGGGAGAATAGCTCTGCTTTTGCCTGTTGTAGACTCTTGGTCAAAGGTAGAGCTGCCATGGAGTCAATTAACAACTGCAGTGAAAGATGTCTTGCAGCTGTGCCTCTTTGGTTTTGTTCCAGAGATGATATTTGTGTACACTGTTTGAAAGTGTTAAAGGCCCACCTTGGAATGGATTCAACTCAATAAAAGGAGTTTTGTCTTAGAACGTTTCACATGTTCTTATGGGGTGCTACTTGTGGTGATGGTGGTCTTTATTATCTTTTAAAATGGCATTGTATCGAGACACAGGTTTCACAGTTTGAGAATAGGAATTACGGTTATCGTTATTTGTAGCTCATGAAATAAATTTAGCTAAGCCCTTGGTACACACTCTTGATTAAAGCAGAATAAAACGATCAATCCCAAACTTTGGGATTATGACTTTTTTTTTTTAAAGTTTTATTGTGAATTATGTGATGGTTTACATGGCAGAACATCAGCTTTTCATTCATCCTATGGTATACTGTTTCATTGCCATGATTACAATCCCCTCCATTCATCATCAATCAACCAAAGGATATACCCCACAAGCCTGCCCCTTGATCGACAGCACACAGCTTCTCTCTGTCTCTGGGTCTAGAGTCCTCAGCCACTCCATCTCTCCACGTCATCGTCTATGCCTCCATCTCTGGGGTCACTGTTTAGGTAGGGTCCTGCACTCCACTCTTCTGCCTTGATGGTCCTAGGGACCTCTGCTCCTGGCCCACAAAATCAACCACTCCCGTCCTTTTGCTACAAAATGTCTACCTTTACATTTCCAACCCTCACAATCTGTCCTGATAGCAACTATTCACTATTGTACCACAAGAGTTCTATCCCCATGTCCTTTCATCAGCCCTGCCCAGACAGATTGGATACTACTCAGTGGACATTCTACCTTCCTCCACACCCTCTGGATCTAGGCTCCCTCTTGAAAGCTTGTAAGCCGGTCACTTCTTGCCTTTATAGCCCCCCTACTTTGGTAGCCAATGTCCAAGTTGCCCATCCCTGTCTACTCTGTGTATGGAGGGGGTGGGAATGATCCTCGCTGAACGATTTGTTCCCTTTTTTGAGTTACTGCATTCATAAGTGTAGGTCAAGTTCATCAAACTACTTCACGTTTTCTTTATCAAAAATTTTGTTCTTTTTTTTTTTCCTGGTCATTGGCTCTTTTGACATTTTAAGTATATACAGTACTACCAAAGAATTATTATACCCATGCATAGCCTATGTTCTAGAAGATGAGACTATTAAGTCTTTTTTTTTTAGCGAAGGTAAGCATATTCAAATGTTGATGATAATCCATTGGTCAAATAGCAGATGGTGCTAAACATTAGGTACATTTCAAGCCATAAAGGACAAAGCAACTTTTTCAGGTATTTGCTTTCATGAAGGTAAGATTTTCAAAGTTTTGAGATTTACAGTCATGATTTGGCAGAGAATTTTGCTCGAGATGATGTTCGGTACTCAAAGTATACCAAAACTGATGTGAAAGGTATATATTTGCCTTTCTGATTCTTTGTGATTGAGCTACACTGTTAAACTGTTGGTGTTTTGGGTGCTAAGTTTATGCAACTCCATGTAGTAACTGCCCCATAGGATTTTTAAGGTATACAATTCGAATGGGAACAGATTGCCAAGTCTTTTCTCCGGTGTACCTGCTGGGTAGGTTTGAAGTGCCAACATTTTGGTTAGCAACTGCACACTTCACCTTGGTGCTCCCAGGACATCAACATGTCATATATTCATATAATGTCATCAATTTATCAGATAATAAAACTAGGAACTCTACAAAGCAAATGGGGGAGCAGAAGATGACAGACTATTCAGAGCATCGGTGTCAGCTCCAGTTATGATTCATTAATTCCCACACCCATGGTACCAGAAATTTGAAGAGAAGATGATTTGTTGGGACAAATAATAGGAAACAGGTTTCACAAATATATCTACACCCCTTTCCCCCAAATGACTTTGGTGAGACAGAGCATTGCAATGTCAGCTATAAAGTAGGAGACTGGAGAGATCATCTGCAGATACAGTGGTACACTCTACATTTTGTCAGAAAGCAGAATTGAAACCAGGTTGTATTTGAAGAAAGGTTACTAGACTAGTAAATTATGTTAAGATACATGAACATTTGTTTTCCAAGTCTTGGATATAAGAATCTGGACAACATTATCAGTTTTCACATTTCTCCAATGTGACAAATATTTAGTATTAAAAGATAGTGATACCTATCCTTATTTAACCAATGTTTATGATTAAAAGATACCTATCCTTATTTAACCAATGTTTATGATGATCCTATGCATCTGGTAGTTTTCAGGTGAGCTCCAAAACTGTACTTCCTGATATGCAGTAAGGGCAGATTGCTGGTCTTTGTTCTGAACTTGGTTCTGATGTCTCGGGAAGAATCTTCACATTAGTATGTTTTTCTTTTCCATAGAGCATTTCTGTGATGTTCCAAATAAATGTTCCAAAAGAGTAAGAACACCACAGAGACAGTTATCAGGAATCCACTGGCTGTGCAACATTCCATTAGGAACACGTCATTATTTATCTGCACAAAAGTTTCAGTCTCTTCATGTGAACAGATGTGAGCAGGGAAGAGGTGTGGACAGGAAGCATGATGACATCCTTGTGCTTGTCAGAAAAGTTTTGTTCCTCCTCTCCCCTCTAAATGAGGAGGAAGCTGATGAAAGAGATTAGGGATGTTTATGTGTGACCAGCTTAGAAATGAAACAAGACTCTCCCCATCTTCTTTGATTGCTTTTTGAATTTCCTCAACTTTCAGAGAAATCTATTTTTAAGTGCCCTGTTTCTACTCTTACCTATACAAAGAGAATAGGAAGAATTATTTTGGTCTAACCACATATGTATCAGTATAGTTGTTGTTAAGTGTTGTCAAGTCGGTTCCGACGCATAGCGACATAGGGTTTCCAAGGAGCAGCTGGTGAGTTTGAACTGCCAAGCTTGCAGTCAAACACATTAACCCACAACGCCATACCAGGACTCCATGTATTAGTTGTTGTTGTTATGTGCCGTGGAGTCGGTTCCGATTCATCGCGACCCTGTACAGGGTTTCCGAGGCTGTAAATCTCTACGGGAGCAGAAAGCCTCATCTTTCTCCTGCGGCATAGCTGGTAGTTTCAAACTGCTGATGACCTGCGGCTCGCAGCCCAATTCATAACCACTTCACTGCCAGAGCTCCTTCCATGTATTAGTAGTAGTAGTAAAAGACACTTTTGTATTTCAGCTTCACATTGAGAGAGAAAAAGAAGAAACTTGCGCAATTTTCTGTGGAACTGTGATATTTTGGTTTTTATAAATGAAGAATTGGCTGTTGTACAAGCTTAAACTTTGAATCTGTATCATTTAGGAGAGTTGTCTGTGGGATAAGAAGTCGGTTTGTGAAGTGTGATGGATTGAAAGCTAGCAGAAATTGGTCTCTTTGACGATGTACAGACACCCTTAAACTTCGTGTGTCGGAGATCAGTTTTACTTAAAACAACCTCAATACTGCTGGCTGAGCTGGAATAGATTGGGAGGTTTTTGTACTCAGTATGCTGCGGCTCATTTTTGTAGCAAGAGCTGTGTGGCAGGGTGGTGGTGGTGATGTGCTGTAGAGTCAGTTCTGACTCATAGTGACCCAGTACAGGGTTTCCAAGGCTGTAAATCTTTACAGGAGCAGAAAACATCATCTTTCTCCCACAGAACATCTGGTAATTTCGAACTGCTGACCTTGAGGTTAGCAGCCTGACTCATAACCACTATGCAATTCAGGTATTTGTTGTTGTTGTTAAGTGTTGTAGAGTTGGCCCCAACCCGTAGGGATCCTGTATAGGGTTTCCAAGGAGCAGCTCGTGTGTTTGAACCACTGATCTTGTGGTTCAGACTGACATTGCAGTCCAGTGCATTAGCCCACAGCGCCACACCAGGACTCTGGTATTAGTATTAGGACTCAGGCACTGGAGTGGGTGGTGGGTTGGTGTGCTGTGGAGTCGGGTCCGACTCATAGTGACCCTGTATAGGGTTTCTTTGACTGTAAATCTTTATAGGAGCAGAAAGCCTAATCTTTCTCTCCTAGAACCGCAGGTAGTTTTGAACTAGCTGACCTCAAAGGTAGCAGCCTGACTCATAACCACTACGATACCAGAGCCCCTTAGGATTCAGGCACTAGGGTTATAAAAATTGAGCATCTGGAAAAAAATGGAAAATTTTGACAACCATGAATCTTAGATAGGAGGTCCTTGCAATATAGCCTTTTAATTTTTTTTAATGTTTTATTGTGAATTACGTGATAGTTTACATGGGAGTACATTAGTTTTATGTTCATCCTATCATATATCATTTCATTGCCATGGTTACAATCCCCTCCATTCATCATCAACCAATCAAAGGGTATACACTATAAGCCTGCCCCTGGGTCACCAGCACACAGGCCCTATCCCTCTCTTAGTCTAAAGTCCTTAGCTGCTCCATCTCTGCACGTCCTTGTCTCTGCCTCCATCTCAGGAATCACTGCTTCTCTGGGTAGAGTCCTGCTCTCCTCTCTTCTCCTGTAATGTAGCCTCTTCCAGTTTATTTTCTAAAGCTTGCCTCAAAATATGCAGACTGATCTCAGGATGCTTTTGGCTGCAGGTTAGTGAAATCCCTGACTCACCCATTTAAGCCATGAAGCCCAAATAAGCCAAACCCTTTGCTAGCAAGTTGGTTTCTACTCACAGGGTCACTGCATGTGACAGGATAGAACTGCCTCAGAGAGTTTCCATGGCTGTAATCTTAATGGAGAACACACTGCCACAGCTTTCTCTCCCAGAAAGGCTGGTGGCTTTGCACCACTAATCAAGTCCTTAACTACTATGCTACCAGGACTCCTGGTTTTTCACTTAACAGGAAACTCACACATAGGAAGTCATGTGTGGCATGCTCCTCTTTTTGATTTCTCATGCTGATATCCTCTACTATGTCCTTTTATCTCAGGCTTTCTTTCCTCATGGACTCAATAGGGCAACAGTATTTCTAAGAGTCATATATACAATGCTCAAAGATAGAAAAGGGCAGTCCTCTGCCTTGTGGTCTTTTGTAAAGGGAGAAGTCTTCTCCCAAAAGCTCACCTACACATTTTCTGCATGTCTGCTTGGCATTTGGAGGGGGGTTATTTTGCTTGCCCTATTAGGTGCTGTCCAGTAAATTCCGACTCATAACGACCCTGTATAGGGTTTCTAAGGCACAGCTGATTGGTTTGAACCGATGACCTTTTGGCCACACCAGGAGTCCTAGACCCTCATAATCTACCCCCTTGTGACCAAATTTGGGGCCAGCCTTTATTGATACATATGGAAGAGGGTGAAAAGCCGGCTAAAAATTGTGATCTGTTAAAAATAAGGAAGTTCATGCTTTCAATGTAACCAGATCCTACCTAGACTATCCTTTGTATGTGTGGGTTTAATTTAAACCAGATGTTAGCTAGCATCTTAATAGAAATAATGGTGTTTCTTTCATTTGTCTTTACACCTTTGGAAATACACAATATAGTGTGTTATGAAGGGAACTAGGGCAGGCAACATTTGGATTGTTTTAAAAACATTTCTTCTTTATCCTCACAAGTGATGAAGAGCACAAATAATATAAACTAGTGAATAGCAAATGGAATGTTTTGTACTATTTGAATACAGGATACAGCAGCATTTTTTAGACATTCTGACACTTAAGAAAAATAAACCTACAAGGGAAAGGATTTACTTGGAATCAGCTCTAAGTCTATCTGTCTTTGTTTTTCTTTCTCCCTGTCCAGAAATTGATTTTTCCTCCCTTTCCTGTCCTTCCTTCTATATCATCTTCCTGGTGTGGTGTGGTGGGTTAATTTGCTGGATTACATGGTCGGTTTGAATCACAAGGTCAGTGGTTCAAGATCATTAACCGCACCTTGGCAATCCTGTTCAGTGTCACTATGAGTCCAAATGGCCTTGATGGCGCTTAACAACAACAGCAATAACAACAGCTTTTAAATGCTGGGTATACCTGCGAAATACCGCTCTCATATTTGTGAAGGCTCTGGTAGCGTAGTGGTTACGAATCGGGCTGCAAACCTTAAGGTCAGCGGTTCGAAACTACCAGCCACTCCGCGGGAGAAAGATGAGGCTTTCTACTCCCGTAAAGATTTACACCCTCGGAAACCCTGTACAGGGTCGCTATGGGTCAGACCCGACTCGATGGCACTTAACAACAACAACAACATTTGTGAAGTAGAGTTAAGTGGTTGCAAAATCATTCCTATATTTGGGTTATTGTAATTGTTTTTCTCATATTTGATATTTCACGGGAAGAAAACCCACTGTCATTGAATCAGTTGCATCTCATAGTAATCCATTAGGGCAAAGAGAATCACTCCATAGGGTTTCTTAGAATGTAAATCTTTGTGGGAGCAGACAGCCTTACCTTTCTCCTATGGAGCTGCTGGTAGATTTGAAACACCAGCCTTGTGGTTAGCAGCCCAGCTCTTAACTCACTGCAACACCAAAGCTCCAAGGGAAGGTCACAATAGTTTAAAAGACCTCTTACACTACAGGCCGTAATGATGTTCATGATGAACATTAACAAATCTGTGGATGTCAGCAAGTTTCTAATCATAGACAATAAGAGATGAAGGCAAATTTGATCAGACCTAGAAAACAATGGAATTAAACTGTACACACATTGCTAATATTATTTGTTACACAGTTTTGTTTCTGTCTTTAAGTTCAAACAAAAGCCACCCTCTCATCTCCTCACTACTACTTAGAAATTTAGAATGACGTACTCTCCCATTTTGTAAATCTTGGGTCCTCAACAATGGGTTGTTGTTGGTTAGAAATCAGAGACATCATATTGCTCGTGGTCTCTGAAGAGGATGGGGCCCACTCAGCTGGCAGCAGCACCCACTCTGGTCCCTGCACAAGGATTTTATTAGTTTCTTTACAAGAACCTTGTTTCTCTTAAGATCTTAATGAAGCATCTAATCCAAGAATCAGCTTGAGCCTCTTGCAATAAAGTTCTTTGTCTGAGTGTAGAATTGTGTGTCTATTGGTTTTGTTTTGTATGCTGTTAGTACTCTGGTAGCGTAGTGGTTACAAATCAGACTGCTAATCTCACAGTCAGCAGTTCGAAACTACCAGCTGTTCTGCAGGAGAAAGATGAGGCCTTCTGCTCCCGTAAAGATTTACAGCCTCAGAAACCCTGTACAGGGTTGCTATGAGTCGGATCCAACTCCACGGTACACAGCCACAGCACTCTTTGTAAGGACTATTGTATGGTAGTTTAGGCTAGTGATGGAGATAGCATCTTGAAATTTACCTATTTTTTAAAGCAAAAGTAAAAAAACCAACAACAAAAAGTCTCTCATAACACAGCTCCTTATGAAACCAGTGCTGACTCTATTGATGATGGTTTTCTGCTTTGTTTAGTGCTAAATGATGCAGGGTTTTTCTCATGAACCTCTTACAATAATGGGCACTTTTATCAATGCAGATGGAGCATGCGAACATGGTCATTGTTTCCAAATTAAAGGCTAGCCTAATGGGCTGGTACTGCACAGCAGTGTTTTTTTTTGGTTTATGATGAGCAGATAGGATTTTACTTAATATGTTATGTAACTATATTCATGATGGATTTTTAGTAATTGTAATTAAAGGTTAGGAATGAGCATTGCTGGGGTTTGGGAAGTTTTAGTTCTGATTTTGACTTTGCTCATCCAGCTTTGTGATTGCAGGCAAGTGTCCTAATCTTTCTGAACCTGTTTTCCCTGTTGATAAAGTAAAATGAGGTTATTTAGATGATTAACATTACTTGTTCAGTAAGTATTTATTGGGTGCCTCTTAGGTGTAGCCTAGATGCTGGGGAAACAGCAGTGGATAAAATGAGGATACCAGTCCTCGTGGGCTTTAATTTTGTGTGAGTCCTTGCATTCCAGGGTGGGAGTTTCCATTTAGTGGAAAGTAGAGTTTAAAGACTTATCCACATCTGAAACTTTGAGTTAGGCAGAGTAATTATGGTGAGTGGATGTGCTATAATCATGTTTTTTGATGGTGGTAATTTGTTCAAGAAAACCATTTTACCAACAATGAAGGCAATGTTTAGTTGTGAGCTATTTTAAGAACATGCGTATGTACATAAGTTTATATTTACACTTGGGGTCCTGGTGTAGCTCTGTGGGTTAATGCGCTGGACTGCAAAGTCCGTTTGAACTGCTAGGTCAGCAGTTCAAGCTCACCAGCTGCTCCTCGGAAACTGTATACAGGGTCACTATGGGTTGGAATCGACTCAATGACACTTAACAATATTTACACTTATTGTTGAATATTCACAATCCTCTTGGCCATTCTTGTTGTTTTCTGTCTTGTAACTTCCATTTAGATGGATAACACTAACACTCAGTTTGGAGATGCTTAATACGTAAAAGTGTTGTCAGTATTTTGGGGATCAACAAAGAATACTTACTCTGTATGATTGAACTGTGCTTTTTATCTATGTATTGATACCTGGTCTTCAGTTTCTGTTTATCAGCCTAATTGTGATTATATGGTCAAATAATATCTTCAGATATGGTTTTCTTTGTGATGGAAAACTCATCTGTAAATGTTTCATTTTTGGTGGGGGAAAGTAGCCCTTAAATAAGATTGATGTGCTCTTCTGTAGTCATTTTCACATTGGCATGATTCTCCTGTAAGGACTAGGCAAAGCGCAGAGTGAGTGGCTGATGAGATAGTTTGTGAATAGTGAAAGTTGTGATTGCATTGTGAAATACACATAAGGACTCAAGAAAAGAGGTTGTGTGGTTCTTCCTTTAGTGATCTTGGCAAGTCATTTCTGTTTATTATCTCAAATAAGGCATAATACTCCCCCATGTTATGTAGTGCAAAAGTCACATACATGCTGTCTGACATACTAAACAGTTTGTTATAGCTCTTAGGATTACAATCTAAACATATATTAATGTTTTTCTATATAGTGGAAAGTTTTCTATTCCATTGCTTCTAAACTACGTTAACCAAAAATCTGCTTTAGCTGATTAGTCCCCATACTATTTACAGCCAGAATAATTAGAGAGCTGCTAATTATCTTAATTAGCTTGAAAAAGTGTAGAACATATTTGTTAGAATTTCACCAAAGAACGTTGATCCAACTCTCAAATTTTAATTAGACTTTGATCATTTAATCATTAATGTAAAGGATATTGTTAAGTGCACTTGGAATTCTTGTCTTTTCCTCTGCAGGGTCAGTTTGAATTGCAAGGTTCGTGGTTCAAACTCACCAATTACTCATTGAGAACCCTATACAGTGTTGCTGTGATTTGGAACCCTTAAATTAAATGTTGGTGGTGATAAGGATTCTCCCCAAGATTATGCTCAAACTATGTACACTTTTTTTGTGTAATGAGCTACCACCCATGCGATTGTCATCGTTTTTAGGTTGAGTTGGCTCCAACTCATTGGGACCCTATATAGGGTTTCCAAGGAGTGGCTGGTGAGTTTGAACCACTGACCTTGTGGTCAATTGCTGTATCTCAGTCTGTATCTCAAGTGCATATCTGACCTCTTTGTCCAGCTACCTAACTAGACATTGTCACACACTTCTCAGTTGTGTTCTGTGTCTCTCAGCCATATTCACTTTTTTCTGTCTCTGTGTCCATGGATGGCTTCTACCATTACGCCACTCTCCTAGGCCTTGGGACTGTAGCTGAACTCCTTTCTCCTTCTGACTTTTCTAAGCATAGACACCAAATTATATCCATTAGATAACGACGTCTCATCTTCTGGTAGTGTAGTGGTTACGAACCTTAAGGTCAGCGGTTTGAAACTACCAGCTGCTCCGCTGGAGAAAGATGAGGCTTTCTACTCCCATAAAGATTTACACCCTCGGAAACCCTGCAGGGTCGCTGTGGGTCGGAACCGACTCGATGGCACTTAACAACAATAACAACATCTTTAGCTCTAGATTATTTCCTATCCTTTATCCACTATTTCTGCCATAGTGCAGACCATCATCTTATGCCTCAGTTTTTGCAGCAGTCTCTTGATTGTCTTTCTGGTTCAGCCTCTTCTCATGTTCTGTATCTCATTATCTGCCATGCAAATCTGATATTGTTAGTCTTTTACTTAAAATGTTTGTTTTCTTTCTCTTTGCCTTTAAGCTCTACAAACCCTTCTTCGTATATTACACACAAAGCCTTTTTTGCTCTGCCTACTAGTGGCGCTGTGGGCTAATGCGCCAGACTACAAAGCCGTTTGAATTGCAAGGTCGGCGGTTCAAGCTCACCAGCTGCTCCTCGGAAACCCTATACAGGGTTGCTATGGGTTGGAACTGACTTGATGGCACTTAACAACAACAACAACAACAACAACAACAACAACAACAACAACAACAACAACAACAACTTCTCTTACTTTATCCCTACCAATTCACTTTCCTCTTTACCTCCATTCCCACTCAAAAGCCTCCATTGCACTTGTTGAGTGAATTATTGTTCAGTACTTGTGACTTCCTTTATCTGAAGAATGTTTGGATGTTTCCGCAAGCCACCTTATGGCAGCCAGCAGATATCTCCCATTCTGACTCCTTGGTCTGAGCAGTGAGTGTTATTATTTTAAAAGCATTTCAAATGTCAACTTCTGCAGGAAGGCTTTCCTGATGACCCTTTTTTCCTAATCTTCCCTTAAGTGCCTGTTACGTGCTTTTTGAACAACATGCTCTTGACTTAATGTCTACCTTCAACTCCTTAGCTCCTTAAAGACAACTCTTGTTCATGTGTCCAGTGCTTGGGGGCATTATGTTGTTGTTAAGTGCCTTTAAGTTGATTTTGGCTCATAGTGACACTAGGGTTTCTGGGAAGCAGCTGATCTATTTGAATTGCCAACCTTGCCGTTCAAACCGACCTTGTGGTCCAGTACATTGTTATTGTTAAGTGCCATAGAGTAGAGTCGGTTCTGACTCATAGCGACCCTGTATAAGATAGCTGAGGAGCTGCTGGTGAACTTGAACTGCTAACCTTGTGGTTCAAACAGACTTTCCAGTCTAGGGCATTAACCCTTAGTGCCACACCAGTACTTCCTGGTCCAGTGCATAGGGTCCCATTAAATATATTGGCTGGCTGGCTGGCTGAATGGTTTTTGCTTACAAATTATTGTTGTTGTTAAGGGCTGTTGAGTCAATTCAAATAATAGTGACCCTGTCTGTATAGGGTTTCTGATGAGCAGCTGTGGTTGGTTTGAATCACTGACCTTAAGATTCACAGCCCAGTACTTATCTTATATAGAGCCATACCAGGATTCCAAATTAGATACAAATAATATTTTTATTGAAATATAATTCATATTGCATACAATTTACTCTTTAAAGTGGATAATTTAGTGATTTTTAGTATAGTTATGAGGTTGTACAGCCAGTACTCTTTATTAAAAATATAATTTCCTCCCCTCTACCCACCATCCTGTTATCCCTCATTTTCCCCTCCTTCCAGCCCAGGTAGGTGTTCATACTTGCCAACATGGATAAATCTTGAAAACGTTATCGTATATGAAAGAAACTAGACTGAAAGAAGCCAAGGCACAAAAGGCTGAGTGTATTATTCCGTTTTTGTGAAATGTTTAGATTACCTAAATCCATAGAGGCTGAAAGAAGATTAGAGGATGCCAGGGGCTAAGGGAATGGAAGAATGGGTTGTTGTTGTTGTTGTCAGGTGCCATCGAGTCAGAACCGACTCATAGCGACCCCATGCACAGCAGAACGAAACAATGTCTGATCCTGGGCC
>NW_006408531.1:22370239-22392454 GCF_000296735.1 Chrysochloris asiatica
TATAGTATTTGGTTTTATCTTCTCGAGCTGATCTTTGAAATTTTCTGTTCAGCTCTTGGACCTCTTCAATTCTTCCATTTGCTTTAGCTTCTCTATGCTGGAGAGAATGGGTAGTGACTGCTAATAGGTACTGGATTTCTTTTGGGGATGATGAAAATGTAAAGTTATGGTAATAGACAATTGTTAAGTTGCTAAGTGCCTCTGAATCAGTTCCAAGTCATAGTGACCCTGTATGGGGTTTCCAGTGAGTTTGAAGCACCAATCTTGCAGTTCAAATGGACCTGATGTTCGAGGGCTTATCCTAACCAGTGAATAGACTAAAACCCACTTAACTGTCAAGTTTAAGTTGGTGAGCTTTATGGTATATGAATTACAGCTCACTAAAAACTTTAAAGAAGTGTATTTTTGACCTGTTGAAGTTTGTATCACAGTTGGAGATTGTGGGGAAGTGTCCCATATAGACAGGAGGTGGTGGGGTGGGTCGGGTTGGGCAGGCAGACTGTAGCCCTTCACCATTGGCAGGAAGGAGCATGCTGATTCTCTCTCTGCAGTCCTTGAACGCTGCTGCCTTTCATGTCAGTGCTGCTGCTATGCCGTAAATAAGTGCTCTTGGTTTGTGTAAAATTTGGACAACATTTACTTTCCGATTTAATACAGATTTTGTTCTCTTCAGTTATGATAAGATCAAACATTAGATGTAGGTTTCCCATTCCTATCTTCACTTGGTTCAGAGTAGGGTCCCTGGGACCTACTTCTTATAATCACATATACAAAGAAAAAATGTGTTTGAGGAAGGGTAGAATGTAAGTTTGGAATTCCAAAATTTGCATTTTGCCTCTAGTTTGAGTACCTTTCCCCAAAGATTTTGACATTAGAACAATAATGGTGAATTATGGGATTTAACATTGGAATGAAAATCACATTCCCCTTTCCCCCAATTTAATTTTCTTCTTTAACAAATCTTAAATTATCCATTGAAGATTTGTTTTTATAATACCTGAAATTTATTTTGCCGATTTTGGTTGTTAATATGTGAAAATGTGTACCATTTTAATATTATTGAATAGAAGAGATGAAATCTAAACTCAGACTTATTGCCATCAAGTTGATTCTGACTCACAGTGACCCTGTTGTTGTTGTTAAGTGCCGTCGAGTCGGTTTCGACCCATAGCGACCCTGTACAGGGTTTCCGAGAGTGTAAATCTTTACGGGAGTAGAAAGCCTCATCTTTCTCCCACGGAGCAGCTGGTAGTTTCAAACCGCTGACCATAAGGTTCGCGGCCCGATTCGTAACCACTACGCTACCAGAGCTCCTTACAGTGACCCTGTACAGGAACAGAAACCCTTATTTTGTTCCCACAGAACGCCTGGTGGGTTGGAACTACTGACCTTGTGGTTAGCATTCCAATGCTTAACCCAAGTACTGCCCGGACGCCTCAGAACCAATAGAGAGAAAAGTAATTATCCTTAACAAAATTAGATTATTTTTCTTAGTTTCTGTTTATAACTTATTGAAGCAAAAGTAATCATTTTCTCTGTAGCCCTTAGTGATTTTAAGGTCTTTAGGTATAGAACCAGAATTAGATCGATTGTGATGCAAGCGTTGGTCTGATTCAAATGGAAATTCTGAAACTTAGAGTGGCAGAGTTTTCTCCTGTGCTTATGAATCTACTCTATCTTTAAACTCAAATTAGAAGAATTTGTAAAATAGCGTTTTATGGTTTTTCTTTCTTTTCAGAATAAGCTGTGATCATGACTACTGAAGTAGACTCTGCGTCTGAAGTGAAAAAGGAATCTGACCATTTAGGAGGAGATGCAACTAAGGAGAAACCTAAAGACGAAGAAGAAAATCAGCAGAATCAATCATCCCATCCAGAGGAGGAGAAAAGTTCCCAGGCACCTTCTGCAGCTGAAAGCCAAAGTAGTCCTCGCCGTCAGAAGAGAGAGAAGGATCCATCTGAGAGCAGGGGTATTTCTCGATTCATACCTCCATGGCTTAAGAAGCAAAAGTCATACAACTTAGTCGTGGCCAAAGATGGAGCAGACAAAAAGGAGCCTACACAAGATGTTGTTGAAGAACAGATCGTAGATAAAGAGGAATCTCTTCCAGAAGAAGAGAGGCAGGCCAAGGGTGATGCTGAAGAAGTAGCTCAGAGAGAACACCAGGAGCTTAAGGAAGACAAACCTTCAGTGCACATTGGTGAGGCACAGGTATGTATGGGAAGTGAGTGTCTGGAATTGAAAGTTCAAAGGCATAACCATATAACAAAAAGGATTTGCTTGATTTCAATTATAGCCAAATTTCTTGTATTGAAATGCTGCTTTGTGGTGCTGAGGGTTAATATGTTGGACTGCAAGGTCTGTTTGAACCACAAGGTCCGTGGTTCAAGCTCACCAGTCGCTCCTTGGAAACCCTATTTTATTTTATTTATTAAAATAAATCCTGTTTATTTTAGAGACCGGGTAGTAGATAACTTTTAGACTGCTGCCATTTCTTCTTTTAAGCAGAAGGCTCATTTATATACTTTGATTTTTTTAAAATTCTGAGTAGAAAGAAGTAGATTTGTTGGTGTGCATGTTTGTGCAATTTGATAACTTAAAGAAGTCTAGGCTTTGTCATCATTTGAAATTTTCAGTATAAATTTTGTTATTTGAAATGATGTTTAATGGCAGGATGTAGTGTCTTTCAGTCATTTAATCCTCAAATTACCAAACTGACAAATAAGATTTGGTGGTGGATTGAGGGGATCGGGGGATGTTAGAACTTGCTCTTCTTTCCGTGCCCTTTTCCAGTGAAATTTTGAAGTCTTAAAGTCTTATTGTTGGAGTCCTGATGTGGCGCTGTGGGCTAATGTGTTGGACTGCAGAGTTGTTTTGAACTGCAAGGTCAGCGGTTCTAACTCACTTGCTGCTCCTCGGAAACCCCTATATAGGTCGCTATGGGTTGGAACTGACTGGAAAGTACTTAACAACCTTTACAAGGTCTTGTCTTTAAGTGCAGGTGAGCCAGTTCCAATTCATAGCAACTTTGTATGGGGTTTCTGAGGAGTGGCTAGTGGGTTTGAACCTTTGAGCTTTCAGTTAGCAGTTCAGTGCTTATTATACAATGCCACACCAGAAGTCTTAGAGGCATTATAATGATCACATTTCTTGTTGAACATTTTTCTTTTAATTTTTGTCTTCTGCAGATGTGTTAATATTGTCATGAACTTAATGTTTTTCCTCAATAGCCTGCTGGAGAAGAAAGTAAGAAGAGAGAAGAGGAGGAGAAAGAAATTCAGGAAGAAAAACCAGAAGGAGAAGCAACAAAAAGAGAGACAAAAGAAGTACAAACTAGTGAGCAAAAAACAGAGAAGGAATCTCAAAAAGCCACAAAGAAGACCAAAGCTGTCCAGTGTAAAGTGACCCTCCTGGATGGCAGTGAATTCAACTGTGCCCTGGAGGTGAGACCGCGAGCTGGGGGAGAGCTGTCTGCATGTGTGGGATGGAAGTAAAAGTACAGCCTGCTCTCCCTTGTGGCAAGGCACACTGAATAGATTTTTGTGTTTTACTGAGTTCCTGTGAGCTAGTATATTAAAATTCTGTATTTAAAAACAAAAAAAGGAAGCATAAAAGAGGGCCATTTCTATTGCAGACAAGTTTTCCTGGCCTTAGTTAATCAGGGCCCATAGTCTGCCATTGGTACTGGCTAGGTGTACTGATTGGTGTCTTTTCTGATGCAGAATTGAGTAGTTTGCATGTTAACCTCTGTCTGTGTGAGGGGCTTTAATTGTGAAATTTGATCTGTAAACCTGAACCCAAGTGTCTTATCTTGAGACACAAAATTAAAAAAAAAAATGAGATCATTTGTTTAATTTCCATTCAGTTACAAAACACCTGTGATTTGCAAAGCATGCCTTCAATTAGCTCTGCTCCTTATAGAAAGCCAGTTGTAATCTGCTGAAGAGCTCTCAGCAGCTTATGCTGTTGTCATGCAAAAAAGTTTGTTGCTTTTCACAGCTGAAGTTCTTTATTTAGAAGGCACTGGAGTGCAAGGTCAGTTTGAACCCCAAGGCAAGTGCTTCAAACCCATCAGCTGCTCATGAACCATATACAAGGTCACTGTGGGTTGGAACCGACTTGACAGCACTTAAAAACAGCAGCAACAAGGCTAATACTAATAGCTAAGAAACCCTGGTAGTATCAGGAGCAGGACTCATGCAAGGTGCAAATCTACCAGTCGCTCCATGGAAAAGCTTTCTGGTTTTGCAAGACTCAGAGCAGACTCGATGGCACTTATACTAAAACAATATTAATAGCTGAGAAATCCTGGTGGCACAGTGGTTAAGTGCTTGGCTGCAAACCAACTAATAGCTAATATTTAGTGAAAAAATTAATGAAGAGCTTTAAATGGATTCATTCTCTCAATACAGAAATCCTGAGATAGATATTGTTATTGGTATTCCAAGCATTATTGTGGGAATGTAAGATTTTGAGAATTAAAAAACTTGTCCAAAGTTTCATAACTAGTGAGTCACTGAGCCAGGTCTTGGTGTGGTGTGCTATAGAATAATAATCTCTGGACTGCTAACCCCAAGATCAGCAGTTCAAACCAAGATCAGCCGCTCCTCAGAAACCATATGCCATGTTACTGAGTCAGAAATAATTCGATGGCACTTAACAACTACAACACTTTGACTGTGGAGCTCATTAGCCTGACAACAGAGCTACATTCTTTTACCTGCTACACATGGGACCTAGCTTGCTTATTTAAAATTCTGAAATATCATTCTCTTGTCTTTCTTTATGTTCTGCATTTGTCTCTATATTAATCTGCTGTTAATCTGTGAATGTTGTGTTAACGATTTATCCATGCAAATCTTTGTTACTCATTTTAACTTCTATGTGGTATTCCTTTGAATGATGAAGTATGGTTTATTTAGCCTTCTGCTGAGGCAGTTTTCTTTTTAAAATAATTATTATAAATAAATAAATATATGTACACACAACATATACAGATATATATATATATATATATATATATATATATATATAAAAATATAAAACAGGTGGGAGGCAGCAAGATGGCAGACTAGACAGAAAGGCTATAGCGAACACCCTCTACAACAAAGATGATGGAAAACCAAATGAGACAGATACACATGGTAGTCCTGGAACCTTGAAGTTCAGAAGTGGATTGAATACTTACTAGGAGAGAAAGCTGAACAGACACAACAAAAAGGGGACAGACTGGTGGGTGGCCTTTATCAGCTGATTATTCACGGCATAGTCAAAATTTTAAGCTTTTATGAATGGCTTCAGAGACAGGAAAACATATTGGCATTGCAGAAACATACTGGTGACTCCAGGAGATAAAAGGTGAATTTTGTTCTTGGAGCCCAGAGGAAAGGTCAAGGCTGGCCCCCACATGTGTTCAGCCCCAGGAAAGCTCCTGTTGTCCCAGAAGTTGGAGCTGCCAGGAGGTGAGTGCTGCAGTTGTTAGCCTCATTAAAGGTGGTGTGGGCAGCTATCCACATGAACTCTGTTTGGGTGGGCTCTGCTCCAAATCTACAGAGTTGGCCCTGGCTGTCCCTGGACTAGGCATCACTAGGAGAAGCAGCTGAATGGACATCTGGAGTGGGGATGGGGTGGGGTGGGCGGAGGGGTCAGGAAGGAAGGTAGAAAGAAGAATGGTGATCTTTGCTGGTTGGCCAGGCATGGCGTGACCGTCTTGAACTTTTGAGGGTGACATTGAAGGCAAGAGTAGGTGGTACAGAGACATTCTGCTTGTTGGTGGAGAGAAAGGTATTACTTTTTTTCTTGCACCCCATGTTACTCTGGTGACCAGAGGTGTAGCCGACCACCAGTTGCGTTCACTCCCAGTAAAGCTCCTGCTCTCCAGGCAGTTGGAATCACATCAAAGGGAGTTAGAACTAGCAGCATGAAGCCCAGCTCCTGGAGTCAGGTGTGACCTGCTCCAGACCTGCAGAGCTGGCTCTGGCCAGCCCTGGACTAGCAGAACCTCTCACCCTCAGCTGTCCTCTGGGATGGAAACACCCTGGTCCCCCAGCTTCCTTGGAGTCTGCATGAATTACTTTCAGATTGTGTGACCAGAACAAACGACACCTAGCTCTACAGGAAGTCCATATAGGGTCAAAACAGTTAACCTTCTCATTCCTTGCCCACCCACAACATGAGGTTCTTAGCTGGCTGGAGACCACAGAAATTTCTCCTCTCTGGTTCTGTCACCTGCCCTGCTTTTTGGCTTTCATTGTTTGTTTGTTTATTCTATTTTCCTCTTCTTCCTTTCCTTGCTATATATCCTTTCTATCTGTGGTTTCAGTTTTTCTTCTCTTTTTTTCCTGCTTCTCTTTGTAGATTGCTGCTACTAATTTCTTTTTCTTTTTCTTTACTGCTTTCTGGTCTCATTCCCTTTTACTTATTCCTCTCCATAATTTGTTTAGTTCTTTTTATTTTCTGCCTCTTAATTTTTTATAAATTTCCTCTCCCTCTTTCCTCTGTTTAGTTTTTGTATTCTTTTTCTAGCTGTTGCCTGCTTTTATTATCTTTTTTCTGCTAATATTTGTTTTCTTTCTCTCTTGTGTGTGTATTCTTTTCCTGCCTCGCTCGACAAGAGTCAAGTAGCAATTGTGTCTATACAGCCCAGCCACAGACATAACCCTGTACAATCCTCTACAATACATCAGGCAAGAACCAATTCCAGATGTTGTACACTGGGTAGTATACAAAACCCATTGTACACTGAACTGCGTGAACCAAGACCAGAAAATGGTGTATAATTAATCCCCTAATCTTACCCATCAGGAGGCAGTTGGTGAATTTATAATAGTACACCAACATACAGTCATGTGCTTAATACAAATACAACACAACTACAATGTCTTGAAAGCAACAATTTCTGTCACACAAACAAACAAGACAGAGTAGCTCAAACAAGTGACCAAGAAGCAGAGCTAAAAATCTTTTTGAGTTAACAAAACAAAGGCATTGATCAAACAAAAGAGATACAGGGCCAGAAGCAATTAAACCTACGTATAGAAATCCAGAACATTAATACTAAGATTTCAGAAAAGGACAATACCTTGTAAGGGCAAAAAATAGATATGAACCATTGGAACCCTAATAAGTGAGCTGAATTAGTGAGCTCTCAATATCAGTAAGTGAGAAGAATAATACGACAAAAAAAAAAAAAAAATCCAAAGAGAGCCTAAGATTCATTTGGGGCAATATGAAGAGGAATAACTTACAGGTGATCAGAATTCCAGACTAAGATGAGACAAAGGAAAGCACAGAAAAGATCGTTGAAGAGCTGCTGGAAAAGAAAATTCCTAAACATCATGAAAGACGAGGAGATAAGCATTCAAGAAATTGAGTGAAGCCCAAACAGGATAGACCCAAAATAAAAATCACCAAGATATATTATAATCACACTTTCCAAAATCACAGACAAGGAAAGAATTTGGGAGCATTATGGGAAAAATGAAGTTACCTACAAAGTGGACCCAATAAGATTAAGCTCTTAATTGCTCAGCAGAAACCATGCAGGCAAGAAGGCAATGGGGAGCCGTAAAAATAACTGAAAGAAAAAAATTGTCAACCAAAAATCATATACTTAGCCAAACACTCTCAAATAAGATGGTGAAGTTAGAACATTTCCAGAGAAACAAATTGAAGGAATTTGTAATAAACCAAGCCAACATTACAAAAAATACTAAAGGAAGTTTTTTGGACTGTGAACGATCAACAGTGGGCAACAACCTGAGGCTGATATACACAACACAATCCAGAGTTAAATCCAGTTATGTTGTTGTTGCTGTTGGGTCTGTTCCAACCCATAGCGACCCTGTATAGGGTTTCCGAGGAGCAGCTGGTGGGCTTAAACCACTGACCTTGCAGTTCAACAGCTTTGCAGTCTGGCACATTAACCCACAGCGCCACACCAGAAATATGCAAAGTAAAACAAATCTACAAGACTTAAAAATAGGGAATGAGAGGTAACAATTTGTAGTGAAGACGCTACAAAGCAAAAAGAGGGAAAAGTATAGTTACAGACCTTCCAAATGACAAGTAGGCTTCAAGATAAAACAGATTGTTTTAAACTGGTAAATTACAGAGTAACCCCAAAGAAAGTTAGTATACCTTCATATCAAGTCACACAATGGTATTTTAAATACCATCAGGGTCACCCATGGTGGACAGGTTTCAGATGAGCTTCCAGACGAAGACAGACTAGGAAGAAAGAGTGACGAACTACTTCCAAATATTTAGTCACTGAAAACCTTATGAATCGAGAGAAACACTTATCAGATATAGTGCCGGGAAATGAGCCCTTCAGGTTGGAAGGCACTCAAAATGCCACTGGGGAAGAGCTGCCTCCTCAAAGTAGAGTTGACTGTGAAAATGCGAATGGAGTAAAGCCCGTGGAACCTTTATTTGTTGATGGGGCACAACTCAAAATGAAGAGAAACAGCTGTAAACATTCATTGAAAATTGGAACATGGAATGTATGAAGTATGAATCTGGGAAAATTGGAAGTGGTCAAAAATGAAATGGAACGCATAAACATTGATATCTTAGGCATTAGTGAGCTGAAATGGACTGGTATTGGCCATTTGGAATCTGACAACCACATAGTGGTATTAACTGGGCTTCCCTGTAGGTGCATGGATATTATCCTATCACAGACAGCATTGTACCTTATGACTGATCTGGATATGTCAACAAACTGACAGGCGAGTGTTGGAAAATCTAGAACTATAAAAGGTCATTAATGAAAAAATAGGACAACCTTAGGGGCTGTAATACATGGCATAAATACACTATCAAGTATAGCTAAAAATATACAAACTTCTACAAGACAAAATAGATGACTGGAATTTCCTAAAGATCAGACACTGATGTGCATTGAAAGGTTTCACCAAGAGTAAAAAGAGAGCCCAGTGACTGGGAAATTTTTTTTGCAATGTCATATGCAGGGGACTTAATCTCTAAAACTTCCAGGAAACTACAGCATCTCTACAGGAAAAGGATAATGTATTCCAATTAAAAAATGGACAGAGGACATGAATAGATGCTTACTTCTTCAAGGAAGACATATAGGTGGCCTACAAACCAGAAGAACTTAGACCAGAAGAACTAGATTGTGCTCACTGTCAACTACTACCAACTGCTTTGAAAGAGATCACATTAGAAGGTGCTTGATAGAGTGACGGAAAATTACATAAAACAAAAACACCAGATTTGCTGGTCAGAAAGAGACTGGAGGAACCCGAGGCTGTGGTCCGTAATCACCTACCCTTCAGGTCTGGAAAGGAAGCTACCCTTGTGGCCCCATCTTCAGTCAAGCAGCAGATAGTTATATAGGGAGGGGACAGCAACACTAGTAAGGTATGTTCACCATGGAGTGGTCAATCATTCAAAATCCAAAGGGCAACACTTGGTTAAGGAAGAAGTTGAGAAGGAATGGGAAGGAGGGTGGAATGGAAATAGGAAGCAAAGGTAGGAAGTGGGATAGCTCTGGTTGCATTGAGAGTGATTGTAATTATCTCAAAGTATATGATTTTTGAATATGAAACTGATGATCTTGTCTGTAAACTTCACTCAGTTAACAATAAAAAGTTAAATATGTAGCAACATTACTAATTTGGCAACATTTATGTGTACAGTTTAATGATACCAGTTACATTAACCATGTGGTCTAATGCACAGCCTTTAAAATATACTACTCCCAGTTTCAGTAAACATTATTGTGCATCGTTCCTTGTTTACGTATGCAAGGGTTTTCTTCAGGGTAGACACTTGATAGTGGAATTGCTAGGTTGGTGTGATGCAGTTTCTTCACTTTCTCAGTTACTGCCAAGTGATCTCCAAGTTGTCCAAGTAATCTTTACGTACAACTTTATATTTCTACCACTATTCATTTCACTAATCAGATGGATCTGAAATAATTGTCTTCGCTAGGTGTCATCAAGTTTGTTCTGATTCCCAGCGACGCTAGGAAACCTTGTTCAGTCCCGTACCCGCCTCATAATTCTTATGCTCCAACCCATTGTTGCTGTCTCTGTGTCAGTCCTCTTACTTGGAGCCTTGTTCTTTATCATTAATCCTCCACTTTACCAAGTGTGGGGTTCTTTTCCAACAAGTCCTTCTGACAGTATGTTCAAAGAAGGTGAAACAACATCTCACTCTCTTTGCTTCTAAGGAGCATTCTGGCTGTACTTTTTCCAACATACAAGAACAGACTCTTCTTTTGGCATTCCATGGTACTGTCAATATTCTTTGCCTACACCATAATTCAAATGTGTCATTTCTTCTGCGATCTTCCTTATTCATTATTTAGTGTTGTTGTTTTAAGTGTCGTCGAGTCAGTGCCGTCCCATAGCGACCTTGTCTAGGGTTTCCAAGGAGTGACTGGTGAGCTTGAAGCACTGACCTTGTAGTTCAAACAGCTTTGCAGTCTGGCACATTAACCCACAGTGCCACACCAGTATTTAGTGTACTGCTATAAAAATAAAAGTTTATGGACAATATATTAGCTTGCTGAGTATATCACTTCCCCATTCAAGTATTAAGCAAAAGGGAATTTGAGTTACTTTATTGATGTTATCCTGTAGCAGATTTTATGTACCAGAAGTCCATTTGCATTCACAGGCTGTAATTCAGTAATAATCATAACTACTGCAACAATGCAGAAGCTATAGGTTGTATTCTCTATTAATTCATTTCCATTTTATCTATGTTTTCTTCCTGTTTGGCTTTCTGATTGTTTGTACAGTTAGCATGGATCTGTTACTCATCAGGTCTGCGTATGAGTGGAACTCCTAGGATAGCTGTCACGTGGTCTGAGTTCCCTCTGGCTTCTTGATTCCAGAACTGATCTTAGACAGATTGGGTGATGTGCTGATGCTGCTTATCTGTGGTTTTGTAGTTGTATACAGGAAATCAGTGTCTGGGAACTGTTTGGAGAAGTATGTTGTGTGAAACCCTGGCTATTAATAACTTGGACACACTCAAGAAGGGTGAATACAACATGGTAATTACAAAAATATGTTGGTTTGGGAGACTAGATTTGTTTTTCCTTTTTTACTGTTATTAAATATATTATTTCTATCAGACTTCTCAGATGGGTATAGTGTTCGTTCTTTTTGTATGTATGCAGGGCTAATGTTCAGTGAGACCTGGTTATAGCATGCCCATTGGAGAGGACATAATTGTCTTCATTTATGTTATCTAAAGCATAGAGGGTACTGGAAGCATGTCCTTTACAGGAAGTCATGAGGAGATGGTTATGGCCTGGCTTTCTGAGACCTTATAGCAAGGGTTGTATGAGGTTCTAGAAGGCTTCACGTGTCAGGAGGAAAAAATTGAAAGTGATCCTGCAGCAAAATGAGCTGGGGATTAATGGGCCAGAGATTGTAAAGCCATTGGTATACATGACTTAGTGTACTTGAAAATACTATGCAGTTGCCTGCTAGAGTTAACCCTGAGTACCTTTGGCCAGAGACTTCCAAAGAAGTTCCTGGTTTAAACTATGTAATGTATGTGTTACAGTACTAAACATTTAAAAAAAAATCAAGAACCATAATTTTCTGAAGAACTTTTTGTTTGTTTGGTATCCTAATATCTGCTTCCTAGATTACATACGAATAAATAGATGTATACATACTTGCATGCATCTACCCATTATTCTCACCTCTTCTTCCCCATTGCTCCACCTCTCCACCTCCATTCTTCTGTGGGCCACCTGAGTATTCTGCGTCTGAAGCAGAGGAGTTAAACTCAGGTGAAGGCTGACCAAGAGACCAAGGCAGCCTTGTTTTCATCTCTGTTCTTTTGAGTAAAGAGAGTATATGTCAATATTAAGTAGATAAAAAAGTTTTTCACTGACAAAATCTGCTGTGATTGTGTTGCTGTTGTTGGTAGGTGCAGTCAGGTCAGTTGTTCCTGTACCGTCCTCTCAAATGTTACATTTGGGCCCATTGTTGCTGCCACTGTGTTTCTTAGAAGCTGGAAATAATAAATGAGTACAACTGCTAGATAACAGAACATTTTAAAAGAATGATTGTAGCTAAGTTTGAAAAATAATATGGAAATGGTTTGACTTCAATTAATGTTATTTTTGGCGTAAGTAACAATAGGTTTGCTGCATCAGTTTGATCCAGTGCCTAGTCTATCTGCATTTGTTCTAAATTTTTATTTTGTGCTAAGTACTTTTTCAATGTTATTTGCTTTTGAGCATAGAGAAGCTAAAAGCAACTGGGAGAAATAATGATGCAACAGAGCTGAATAGAAAATTTCAAAGGGCAGCTCAAGAAGTTAAAGTATTACAATGAAATGTGCAAAGAATAGGAGTTGGGAAACCGAAAGGGAAGATGCTGCTCAGTATTTCTCAAGCTGAAAGAACTGAAGAGTCAATTTAAGCCTCAACTTGAAAATATTGAACGATTCTGAGTGCTATAGGATAAGGGATGGATGGCCAACCATAAAGTTGGCAGTTCAAACTCATCAGCTTGTCCTTGGAAACCCTACACAGGGTTGCTATGAATTGGAACCAACTTGGTGGCACTTAACAACAACAGACAACATGAGCAAAATACTGGATTATGCAGAAAGCATCAGAAGAAGCTGGAAGGAATACAGACTCAATGTGCCAGAAAGAATCGAATGATACTCAGCCATTTCAAGAGGTAACATATGATCAAGAATCAATGATATTAAAGGAAGTTCAAACTGCACTGAAGGCATTGCTGAAAAACAAGGGTCGTGGAATTATGGAGTACATACTGAAATATTTCAACAAATTGATGCAGTACTGCAGGGGCTCACTTATAGATGCCAAAACATTTGGAAGACGGCTGCTTGGCCAACTGATTGGAAGCGATCCTTATTTGTGCCCATTCTAAAGAAAAAAAAGTGATCCAATGGAATGTCTAAATCATCAAACAATATCATTAATATTGTTGTTATTGTTGCTAAGTGCTGTCGAGTCGATTCCGACCCATAGCGACCCTGTACAGGGTTTCCGAGGCTGTAAATCTTTATGGGAGCAGAAAGCCTCATCTTTCTCCCGTGGCATAGCTGGTAGTTTCCAATTGCTGACCTTGAGGTTCACCGCCTGATTTGTAACCACTATGCTACCATTGGTAGCGTAGTGGTTACGAATCGGGCTGCGAACCTTAAGGTCAGCGGTTCGAAACTACCAGCCGCTCCGCGGGAGAAAGATGAGGCTTTCTACTCCCGTAAAGATTTACAGCCTCGGAAACCCTGTACAGGGTCGCTATGGGTCGGACCCGACTCGATGGCACTCAACAACAACAACAATGCTACCATTATATGCAAGTAAAATTTTGCTGAAGATAATTAAAAAGACATTTTAAAATTATCTTCACCAAAATTGGATTCTGGTCCAAGCTGCAGGGAGCTGATAGAAATTCAATGTAGATTCAGAAGAGGATATGGAATGAGGGATATTGTTGATGTCAGATGGATCATAGCTAAAAGCAGAGAATACTAGAGAGATTTTACTTTTGTTTTATTGACTCTCTAAAGGCAATCATAAAAAACTATGTGGATCATAGACTGTGGATAGCATTGCAAAGAATGAGTATTTCAGGACACTTCATTGTGCTCATGAGGAACCTATACATAGACCAACAGGCACTTGTTCAAACAGAAAGAGGAGCTCCTGACTGGTTGAAAATCAGGAAAGGTGTGAGCCAAGGTTGTATCCTTTCACTGTACTTCCTTAATCTGTATGCTGAGCAAATAATCCAGGAAGCTGGGTTATATGAGGAATTCCTGCATCAGTATTAGATGAAGAATCATCACCACCTGCAATATTCAGGTGACACAACCATACTTGGCTTGTTTAAATAATGTCCTCATAAATGGAAGAGTAATTGAAGTTCTCAAAGACTTCATTTTGCTTGAGTCCACAATCAACACTCATGGAAGCAGCCGTCATGAAGACATTTTAAAAGTGTTAAAAAGCAAAGATGTCAGTTTGAGGACTGAGGTGTACCTGAGTCAAGTAATGATATTTTTAATCACTTCATATTTATTTGAATGTTGGTCAATGAATAAGAAAGACTGTAGACAATTTGATGCATTTGAATTAATCTGTTGTTGTCGTAATTGTTAGGTGCCATCAAGTAGGCACTGACTCATGTGACCCTATGGACAATAGAATGAAACACTTCCTGGTCACACACCAATGTCAAAATCTTCTGTTACTGACGGTGTTCCACTGGTTTTCAGTGATTAAATACTCAGGCGTAGCACCCTGGCTCTCCTTCTTTCTGGTCTTTGTCTAGAAGCTCAGCTGAAACCTATCCAATGTGGGTGACCCTGCTGGTATTTAAAATACCTGTGGTATAGCTTCCAGCATCACAGCAACACTCAGACCACCACAGTACAACAAACTGACAGATGAGTGGTGGTGAATTATTCCATTATGAAAGAATATTGAAAGTTCCATGGACTGCTAGAACAACAAACGGATCTGTGTTGGAAGAAGTAAAGCTAGAATGCTCCTTAGAAGTCCAGATGGCGGGATTCTGTCTACTGTTCTTTGGACATGTCAGGAGGAATCAATCCCTGGAGAAGGACTTGATGATTAGTATAATGGAGCATCAACGAAAAAGAGAAGACTCACAACAAGGTGGATTGACAGAGTGTTAGCAACAGTGGGCTCAAACATAACAATTGTGAGGATGGCAGGATTGGGCACGGATTCATTTTGTTGTGTCTAGCTAGGGTCACGATGAGTCAGAACTGACTTGACAGCCCCAACAACTTTTTCACTGTAGTGAGTTCAAATTACAGTTAACATTCGACAGTAATTTTCTCTTGATAATGAAATATCAAACATATTTTGAAACAAACCTCAAGTTTTCAGATTAAGTGTTCTTAATGAAGAAATTTTATACTTCATTTCTTGTCTCTGATATTTCTGTTCACATTCCATAAAACATTTGAATGGTATATGACACACTTTTCTGTTAGGATCTTCATTTTGATAATACTGGACTTTTGAATTAACTCTTGTAGTATCTCTGTGAAAGTCATTTACATACTCAGCGTGTTGAAACGTAACAGGACTTTTGCCTGGAAGGAAAACTACAGAAAGCTTTAGTTGATGCTATGGATATGAGTCCGGAGAGCTAGGTTTACTTTTCTTTTGGCTCTTTGGGTGTCATGGCGAAGTTACTTCCTTTCTTTTCTTGTATTCTCAGATTGCAAAGTAAGAGTGAAAACACTTGCTTCCTCTATTTCTAGGACTGAGCTAGTAATACTATAGCTGATAAGTCTGTATATATATAATTAAAAGTCTGAAAATAAATGTGAAAAGTTCCTGTAAGACTTAGAAGCATGAGTGATTGTGTATTTTGAGTTAAAGTTACTCACATTTTCCTCTGGCATCTGAAAGTTCCCACGTGTTGATTTTGTCTGAGAATTGAGGGCATTGTTTCTGCCCACACAGGAATGTCCGTACCATTTTTCTTAGTGCTATGAATAAAGCTATCAGAATGTAGCTTTATTCACTCACTTCGTCAGTGTTCTGATAAAAAAATATTTATCAGAAAGAAAAATGTGTCAAGGTCTTCTACAATTTCTTATGTAGAGTATGGGTCCTAGAAATCCAATTTGATATTACTGTTTTCAAGTGTGTTTTATTTTTCTTGTTTGCTCATATCTGCATTCACCTTTCAAGACTGGTTTTCCAGATGTCTGGTACTGACCTTTTACAACGTTTACTCGTTAAATAGCTTCAATATCTACATACTTGTAGAGATGTTGGAATGTTGTCATACTATAAAATCCTATAACATAGTGATAAATTTGAATATGATTTAGGAACTGTTTGATGAGTTAAGTCCTGGTAGTGTATTTATTTAGTGAGCTATTGGGCTGCTTGCTAACTGTAATCTTTGTGGTTCAAACCAGCTAGCCTCTTGTTGGGATAAAGATGGGCTGTTTTTCTCTATACTGATTTAGTCTCAGAAACTGTATGGAACATTCTATTTTGTTCTATAGGGTCATTATGAGATAGAATTGACTTGACATGGGTTTAACAGTTGAAGTAATTTAGCTACACTAGTATATTTGTATTGTGTGCAATTATTTATTCTCTTGGAATAGATGCAGATGAAATGTCCATGTACAGCTGTTTGTCAGTGCATCCCTTTTGTTTATAAAAGGATTTAAGTTGGCAATTCTATAAAATAATTTAATTTTTACAAAGTGAGGAAAGACTACCATGCCCTTTATGTGGTAGGATATATTGGTCAAGATTGAGGAACATAAGGGCTTCAAAGGAACCGAGTGTGCCTCTTACTTATCTGGGCAGTCAGTCCTCTGTTAGCATTGACCTCAGATTATCTTCTAATCTATCACCGCTGGATTTTGTGAGCCTTCCTCTATCGCCCAAATACTTCTAGTTGTCTGTCCTTCTTTCAAGTTTCCACCTCGAGCATCTATGTATGTTATTTTCCTCATCTACATGATTCCTTCCTGTCTTTTCATGTCCAACTCATATCCACCTCACAGATAACTTTTTTCTTATGAATTTGTTTGCACCATTAATATGACAATCTTGCACTGTCTTGTGCAAGACTCTCTTGTGTTGCGCAGCTGTTCAACTCTTGCACTTTTTAGTGGTTTTCATGCTTGTTTATATTGTTTGGATTGTTACTTGAGAAAAAGAACTCTTTTCTTGCTTCGTAGGACATTAATGTAGGACTTGGCCGATAGTTGTTAAGTGTCTCTTAGGTCGGTTCTGACTCATAGCTGCCCTATATAAGGTTTGAGTAACTGGTGAGTTTGAACCTCCAACCTTGTGGTGCAAACCTACCTTGCTGTCCAGTGCTAGTATTACAGAGTTCTACTTTGACACACATGGGGTTGACAGGAGTCAGAATTGACATGATGGTAACTGATTATGGCTTACTGCTCATACAAAGTAGTAATGGTTGATTCATTTTCCTCTACTTTCCTGTACATTTATAACACTTTCATACACCTTACTTGAGTTAAATGATGGAGTTCTTCTTGATTCCCTCCAATTTGAAAAGAGAGATTTTTATTTGTGTATGTGTTGTCAAGTGCTGTTGAGTTGCACCCAACTCATAGTAACCCTGGATAGGATTTCTGAGGAGTGACTGGTGAGTTTGAACTGCTGACCTTGTGGTTCAAACTGACCTTAGGGTCCAGTGTTTATCCTAAGGCATCACACCAGGGCTTCTTATTTGTGGACCCTTGGATGATTTCTGTTTGTGTCCACTCCTGGACAGAATGTTAAATGTTTAGAAGCAGCAGGCTAACTTTTTATAAATATACTTCAAGGGCTTAAGTAAATGAAAACAATTTATTAAATATCTACAAGGGCCGAGGAGCTGGGCTAGATATGAGAGTGATACTGATGTGAATAAGATGTGACCCTGGCTCTTTAGTGGTTCACAGCTTAGAATGGAATGCATACTCCCAGAAGCATCCGCGTTCTCCGTTCACTGGGAGTTGCAGTAGGCATCTTCAGGCAGCTTGATGGCTGACTAGGAACACACTGGGTTTGAGAAGGAAAACAGGTTTACTATCTAACTCCCTGCCTCTTTCTTCTAGTAATGTCAGCTTTTCTTTCACAGTTCTTATTTCTCAGTAGTCAAGAAATTCTAACATATACTTTCCCCCCCTCTATTTTATCCACTTTCGGTTTGAAAATTTGTACATTGTCTATTTTGCCTGTATATTAGTGGCACTTGAAAAGTGTAGAAAGGACTTTGACAGCATCTTCTGTGAGCAACCTACTTGACATCATTTGTAAGGTAACATACTTCTCGTATTGGTCCTTTCTAAAGTATTCTGTCATGTAGGCTAATGAAGGCCATGGGAATTTACCACTGTAATTTTTTCCTTTTACCAGAGGGTACTAGTAGAATAGGAGCCAGATCTTTAAATTCTTTCTGTTTTGGAATGAAAATTATTTGAGCACTGAGTAGGGAGGGTTAGGATGGTGAGAAAGGTCATTTTCAGAATAAAATGTGTACTTTAAAAATCTGTGTGGACACATTTTTCTCACTCTTTAAAATATGTAGTCATTAAAATTTTAAATTACTTTCTCATCCAACACCAAAAAATACAGCATTTATTGTACTTATTCTGTTCAGAATCTCTTAGTTCTCATCACTGTTTTGTTTTTTTTTTAACTAAACTGTTCAGATCTCTCTTGAGAACTTAATGATAGTTTTTGTTTGTCAAACATAAGAATATTTTGTCCTAAATAGTCTCCCCGCTGCCCCCCCCCCCCCCTTACTCTGGTTTCCTTTGAAATTGCAGGTAGTTAGGGGCACTGTGGTGACCAGGGTGTGGGATCTTGTCTCTCTCTACTTGTGAGTGTGATTTAATATATTTCATCAGCGCTGGACTGTTCTTTTACTCATCTTTTCCTCTGCAAATGGATGGACATATACTCTGTGGCCCAGATAAACATCGACTGAATTGATTGTCATCTTTACAGCACTGTAATGTTTTTGTAATATCATTTGGCGCTCATAGACATTAAATCCAATATAACCAATATTAAAATAAAATGTCTAAAAAAGTCTAGAAATATTCGTCAGGTTGGTAGTTTAATATTTGCTTATTTTGATTGTAACAGAGGATTATACACCGGCTCTTTTAAAAAACTAGGAGTGTTATTTAAAGCTCCTTTTTTTTCTCTTCAGTTTCCATTTTCCAGAGACACTTAGTTTGCTTGAGTTGCTTTAACCAACTAATGTAAAATGGGTGGCTTTAACATTCTGGCGAATAAAAGTTCAAAACAGGACATTTGGCACGTTGGTTTCTGTTTAGTGCTTTGACACCAGAACTGTTGCATGATTGTCCCCTACGTTCTGGTGGCTGCTGACAGTTCTTGGTGTTCCTATACACGTATGCACTTGCTTCATCACATTATCTGTCTTCCCCTCAGTGGAACACTCTTTCTGTGGCTTTTCTTCCCTTTTACAAAACACCAGTCATGTAGAATTACAATGACTCCTGTATATGGCTTACCTGATAATGTTTTCGAAGACAGACCCGATGTCCCCAAGAAAAAGGTCCCATCATGGGTCCAATCCACAGCAGGCACTTGATAACAAAAAGGTTCATACTGCTTATGAACCTAACTGTACCTCAATAATTTTAAACAATTGAGGTTGAGCCTGATATTGTGCATCTAGTCTCATCATTCACAGAGAGAGGAAACTTAATCTTAGTCTTATTGTGATCTGTTTGTGATTTTCATTGATATCTCCCACCTTATTTCTGCCTGCAGTCTAAAGTGAATTGAATAGGAAGGTTCTAATTAGCACAAAAACACTGTATGAGCCATATATCAAAATCCCCTCTAAGCAAGTGCTTGGTGGTGTTAGTAGGTGCCCTCAAGTTGATTCCGATTAAAGTGGTCCTCTGCTTAACAGAATGGAATATTGCCCAGTCCCATGCCATCCTCACAATTGTTACATTTGATCCCATTGTTAACTGCCATTGTGTTACTCCATCTCATTAGGGGTCTTCCTCTTTTTTTTTTGCTAACCCTCAAGCATGATGTCATTTTCTGCGGACTGATCCCTCCATATACTTGTCAAAAGTAGGGCAGACCAAGTATTGCCATCTAATGCTTCTAAGGGGAGCATTCATGGCTGTACTTCTTCCAAGACAGATTGCTTGTTTTAAGCAGTCCATGGTACTTTCAATATTCTTCTCCAACACCGTAATTCAAATGCATCCGTTTTTCTTCAGTAACATTAGGATTATTTCTTAAGCGTATGCTGCCTCTTGAAATGGTTGAACATCGACCATTGCTTTTGGTATGCTGACTTTGTGTATACCTTTCATCTTCTTTTGATGCATTCTGTATCATTCATACTGAATCCTTCAGTATGCAAATTGAGGTTTGCATTTTTCCCCACAATTCTTTCAGCTTGAGAAATGCTGAGCATGTTCTTCTTTTTGTTTTGTTTTTCTAATTCCACATCTTTTCACATTTCATTAGAATACTTGACTTTGTCTTTTCCAGTTGCCCTTTAAATGTTCAGTTCAGCTGTTTGACTTCTCATTTCTTTCATTTACTTTAGCATGTCTGCACTGGAGAGCAAGTTTCAGAGTCTCTTCTGACATTCATTTTGGTCTTTTCTTTATTTCCTGTCTTTTTAATGACCTTTAGCTTTCTTCTTGTATGATGTTCTTGATGTCATCCCACAGCTCTTTTGGTCTTTGATCATTAGTGTCTAATGCATCAAATCTGTTCTTGAGATGGTCTCTAAATTCAGTTGGGCTATGTTCAAGGTCATATTTTAACTCTGGCGGACTTGTTTTAATTTGTTCAGCTTCATCTTGAGTTTGCATATGAGCAAAATTATTATCTGTTGCATAGTCTGCCTCTGGCCTTGTTTTGACTGATGATATCGAGCATCTTCATCATGTCTTCCTACAGATGTAGTTAGTATGATTCCTGTATATGCCATCTGGTTAGATCCATGTGCTTAATCGCCTTTTGTGTTGTTGAGAAAAGGTGTTTATGTACAATATATAAGTCATTGGTCTTACAAGTTTCTATCATGTGGTCTCTGCCATCAATCATTTCTATCAACAAGACCTATTTTCAAACCACTTATTATTCCTCTTTGCTTTCAAATTTCACATTCTAATCACCAGTAATTATCATCAGAGCATCTTGATTATATTTGTAAGTAATTTCAGATTGAAGATGTTTGTTAGAATGCTTCAGTTTTAACATCACTGGGCTTTAGTATTTGGTGCATACATTTGAATATTAACTGGTCTTCCGTGTAGACAAATAGATATTATCTTATCAGAGACAGCTTGTACTTCAAGTTGCATCTTGAAATTTTTTTGATGATGAATGTGACAACATTTTTCTTCAATTTGATGTTAGGCATAGTAAACCCTATGATTGTTTCATTCAATATGACCAGTACCAGTCAATTTCAACTCACTAATGCTTAGGATATTAGTGAGTTCTGTTGTGGTACTTATAGGATAATAAACACTGAACCTCATGGTTGGTTGAACCACAAGGTCAGTGGTTCAGACTCACCAGCCACTCCTCAGAAACTCTATACAAGGTCACTATGAGTTCGGAACTGACTCGAAGGCAAATAACAACAACAATGCCTAAGACAGCCCTGTTTATGCCTACCATGTCATTTTTGATGACTTTCAATTTTCATAGATTCATGCTTTGTACATTCCATGTTCCAGTTATTATATACGTTTGTAGCTGTTTCTTTTCAATTTGAGTTGTGCCCCCAACAGCAAATGAAGATCCTGAAAGCTTTACTCCACGCACGTCATATCTTCATCTCTGCTTTGAGTTAGGCAGCTCCTCCCCAGTTGTATTTTGAGGGCCTTCCAACCTGAGGGGCTCGTCGTTGATATTTATAAGATTTTCAGTGGTTATTTGTTTGGAAGCAGTCTGCCTCTCCTTCCAGGTTTGTCTTAGTGTGGGAGTTCTGTTGAAACCTGTCTACCATGTGTGACTCTACTGGTACTTAAAACACCAGTGGCATTTGCTTCCAGCATCACAGCAAAACTCAGGCCACCATAGTATGTCCACCTGAGAAACCAGTAGTGGTCTAGGCAGATAGCTTATGTATACTGTGCTAGTCTGGTGTGATGCTTAACAACAACAACTGAATTCTGCTACTTGGGAATGGAACTTAGTGTCTTAAAAATAACATTTAAATGATTAATGTGCTTTCCATCTGAACTTGATACCAGCCTCTATTATCTCTAAATATTTTTATCCCTTTTTCATATCTTTAGTGAAATTAAAGTATTTCAAAGAGTTCTGTCAAGTCTTCCTTTTCAACAAGAATAACATAAAAGATAAACAAGAAGAGCTTGGATTTCAGTTATTAAAATGTGTGTTAAGACTAGTTTGATGAGCTCAGTGATGGCATTTAATATTTATGAAAAAACTGAAAGTTAAGGAAATCACGTTTCCATAGAATTAAAAAAAATCTGAGTATTTAAATATATTTTGTGTTCAGGAATACTTTTTTTTTTTTAATGTGTTATTGTGAATTATTTGATAGTTTATATGGGGGAACATTAGTTTTACATTCATCCTATTGTATATCGTTTCATTGCCATGGTTACAATCCCCTACATGCACCATCAGCCAACCAAAGAGTATACACTGCAAGCCTGCCCCCC
>NW_006408531.1:22393384-22400421 GCF_000296735.1 Chrysochloris asiatica
GTACTATATATTGGACCATAAAAAAATTCTCAATAAATTTAACAGGATTGAAGCCATATCTCCCTACTTATATTAACAAGATTTTTTGTTTATTTTTAAATAACATATGATATTTTCCTTTGCAGTTAAACTTTACATATAAAGCAGAAACAAGCATGTTTTGTGTGTGTGCACAAAAGCACATTTTATGGACAGTGCAGCTAAATGTCTCCTTAATTACCATCTTTGATTTGAAATCTGCTTTGCGATTGCCTTGGCACATTTTCCACAATGATCCTGTTGTATCTTTAGATTAAAAGAAAGTGGACTCCTCTCATAAATATTGTTCTGTGCCATTGAGTTGATTCTGGTTTGCAGAGTTCTATAGAAAAGAGTAGAACTAGATTTTCTTGGCTGTAATCTTTATGGGGACAGACTGGCACTCCTTTCTCCCACTGAAATGTCAAAAGAAACTTGATTACACCGTTTTCTCACTTATTGATCTAGCTGGCCTCCAAAGACCAAGTTGTTACGCTTTTGTTGGTGTTATTTGAAAATGGGGGATGGCCTCATGTGTGCTGTGTGTGTCCTGCCTGGCCCCTCCTGCCATGTTCCCTCATTAGAGGTCTGCTCTAGCCACCCACTCCCCAGCCTTTGCACTCTTTTCTTCTAAGGTCCTCATATTTTCAGGATGGATGGCCCTGGTTCATCCTCTCACTGACCCCCAAATGTCCATGGTGGCTTTGTCAGGGGAATAGGGGGCTCCTTGTCTGTGGACAGATGAGTCTGACTGCTTCAGGGGGTATCGTGGGTCTTTGCTCCAGCACCTCACTAGATTGATCCCCCTTTACCCCCTTTGCTATGAGAGTAGACATTCCAGAGCTTCCTTTGAGGTCTGATGGCTAGGCCTGCTCTCTGCCTATTGACCTTAAACTACAGTTGCTGTTGGTTGTTCACCCACTGACCTCACCACTGCCCAATCCAGAAGGGGGCATGCAAGAAGGATAAGGGGCTGCACAGGTGCCCGCCTGCCAGCTGATGTTCGATTCACAAGCCTTGGGCACTCTGTCTCAGAACTTTTTCTGACCATAGCCTGGCCTGTCCCTTTTGCCCCTCCAGGCTGAGACCTGGGGCCAGACCCTGGGGTCCTGCTTCCTTCTCATTCCTGAGTGCAGCCCACCTTCAGTACTCGGGCTGCTGTTTCTCCAGCCTCAGCTTCCTGAGTTCTGCATCCTAAATCTTTGGGAAAATTAATAAGTGTAGGATTTCTATCCTACTGCATGAACTGAGGCCCAGATTTTAAGCCCCTCTTTTAATATTCCTATATTTCTTTCATGCATTTTCTCTGTAGACTTTCTTATTCCCAGTATCCTACTACTACTTTATAGAATTATAATTAAAAAAATGGTTTTTTGCTTCATTCTTATTTTTTCCCTTTCATCCCCAAATTCCTAGTTCCTCAGATGCAGTAGTCTGACTGAATGCTTTAATGTATGAATGCAGTACCTGCCAAGAGATACTTGCATTCCCTAGTTTAGAAGAATACTGTTAACTTGGAAGGATCATAACTGACAAAGTTTCACTTGGGAAGCCAAGGGAAGTGAAACAAAGTTGGCTGTTTGTGAGGGAGTGGGGGGTGGCCTAGTTTTCTGGCTCTTTGGGTCAGGTGGACACAGTGAAGGTTGTAGAGCCTTTTGGGGGAAATTGCTTCAGGGCCTTGCTCAGGTAACTGAACCTATTTCCTAGCTTAGACCTTTCTCACTTCTGAATCCTGTTGTTGTCCTCTGTGCCTCACATTTGTCCCCACCTTGTGCCCTGGTATGTGTATGGGTGCTTTAAGTCATCAAAGGCCTTAAAGATTCACCCAGTCACCACCCCCATATTGCACACAAAGACCTTGTTGTAGCTTTCTCTTTTGTTTTACTTGTTAGTCATCCACCAGGAATGGAGAGATTTTATTTGAGAAGAAAATCTCAAGCTGAATGGGAACTTCTGCCTCAGATAGACCAGTGTTTAAAATGAGATGCCTCCAAATGTATTCTCTTCAGATTGCTCAGAAACTGCTTATCAAATTTAAATTTAGAAATTCAGGTGGAGAGGGATAAGGAAAGTGGTTTGCTAAGGAACTCAGACCCCTCCGTCCCTACCAGATTCTTTCTGTTTTATAGTTGTAGGAAAGTAAATGTTTAAGTGATTAAGATTATTCTGCACTGCGATTTAACTTCTATTTCCATCAGTTAGTGTAAGATCAGTAGTAGTAAGAATCTAGATCAGTAGTAGTAAGAATCATTTAATTGGGTCCTGGTTTGTGATGGGCGTCACATTGGTTAAAGTGACAGTTGGGACCTACCAGCTGCTCTGCTCCATAGGAGACCGATGTGACAGTATGCTGCTGTAAAGGCTACATACAGCCTTGGAAACCCTATGGGGCAGTTCTACTTTGTCCTGTAGAGTCAGAATCAACAGACAGTAGTGGGTTTGGTGTGCTTTTTATAGTCAGACAGGTGTAATGTGGTTTTTTTTTTATAATCTTTTCCAATCTACACATTTCTTTCTCAAAGATAGTTTCTAATATAGTTTGCCAGTTAAATTTTATTTTACTAGGCTTTATAAATCAAGGTCAGCAGTTCAGACTCACCAGCCACTCCTGAGAAGCTCTGTACAGGATTGCGGTAGGAAATGATGGCACTTAACAACAACAACAACAACGAAGCAGGCAGCGGGCCTAGTGAGCTTGAAAACTGAATGCTGATGGCTTTAGGATGTAAGGATTAGATCGTTTTTACTCTGGAAAAGAGAAGCACTGGGGGCAAAATGTTCAGGTGCTTAGCAGCTAACAGGAAGGTTGATAGTTCAAAACCAAGATGTGGCATTCTGCTTCCTGTAAAGATTTCCACCTTGGAAACTCTGTGGGCAGCTCTGCTCTGTCCTTACAGGGCCACTGTGAGTCAGAATTGACTCCATGGCAACAGGGACTCAGGGAGAGTGATGTATGTTGATCTTGCTATCAGCCTTGCCTAGGTTTTTAGAAATACAAATGCTCCCATGCCACCTTTGAAGATTCTGCTTCAGTGGGTCCTTTGTGGGGCATGAACATTTGGATAGCCAGAATTAAGGACTGCTTGAGAACCAGGAATGCACTTGATGCCAAGAAACTCTCTGGCCAAGTATCTGTGCCCCAAGTAGACAGTGAATCTGAAATGCTGATATGGCTGGTGAGGAATTTCTTCCTAGTTATATGAAATGAGTGAAGTTGAGGGTCCTGCATTAAGATGGCAGGATGTATTACTAAGTGTTTTTTGGGGGATTGACTCACATCACAACTGCTCATTTCCTCCCAAATTAAAGGCTGAATTTGGCTATGATTTGCTTTGATCAATGCTCATATTTGGTGAAGCTTGATAAGCTTTAGCAACAGTTTTCATTATGATTTTATTTTAGAACTCTGGTCATATTGTTTTTTTCCCAGGATCTTAATAGTTTTCTTGAATTTTTGATGAGAATGCTCACGCAAGTCCCATGTCATAAACTCCCAATATTGTTCCTATATTTTATCAATTACTTGGTGGTTTAGAAGGCCCATAATGTAAACATATAGACCACTGAATGTTCACTTCTGACTTGGTAATTCAGAGAACTTTCTTAGGCACAGAAACAAAGATTTAGTACTTTTACAAGTAAGGAAAATTCCACAAGATATATTTTTTAAAAAAAGATTTATCTTGAAAATTTGCATAGACCAAACTCTGCTTGTTGAAGAAGAGAGACATGGGCCATCATTTCACAAAGCAGAACATCACAGATGAGTTTATTTCTTATATATCATTGCTAAAATTAAGTCTCGGAGTAGGAATGTAGTTGTTGTTGCATATGAAGAATTGCAGGATACATCACAGCTATTCCCTCACAGTTGTTCACTTGTAGTAAATGAAGCTCTAACTCCCTATAGACTCAGTGGGTGAACCACAAGGTTGGCAGTCTAAACCCACCAGCCCTTCCTGGGAGAAAGATGAGGTGGTCTGCTCCGGTAAACAATTTACAGTCTCAGAAACCCTTCGGAGCATATCTGCCCCGTAGTTGCACTATGTGAATTGGAATCGACTCTATACCAGTGGATTCCTCCTATATTAAAATCTCATTATACCTTTAAGGAACAGATTTAAGAGATGCCTGCAGGACCATACTTTACACACATCTGAGCGAGCATCTGAGGTGTAGTAGAACTGACAAGGAGTGTTAACATATTGGTAAAGCTGAAAATAGGAATAACTTGATTCCTTGTACTAAAATTTCACATTTTATCTAAAAATATGGTTACTTTAAGATTTGTTGCTCTGGGAGTTTTCTGAAGCTGTCTGAAGCTCCATTCCAGATCTTGGCTTTGGATTAAGCCTGGAGCCAGCTGTAGGGAAGCTGAATGGGAATTAGTTCTTGGAATAGTCTTCTGTAGGTCTGTTCTGCAGTGTGTAAATAGATCCTATCTGGCAGAAATTGACTTGCTAATTCTTGTGTCCTGTCTGTTGACCACAAGGTCGGTAGTTCGAACCCACCAGCCGCTCCTCAGAAACCCTATACAGGTTCACTGTGAATTGGAACTGACTCAGTGGCACTAACAACAAAATTAGTTCAAAATCTTTCGGTTTCCGGATTAAAAACTATAGCCTTTTAAAACTAAAATTAGTATTTATGCTATAAAAAAAAAGTCATATCATAGGAATAACATTGTGGTTTACAGTGCATTTGTTGTTGTTGTTGTTAATATTGATACCAGGATTTTAGTAGTTGTTTTTATCATTTCCCCATGGCATAAAGACAAACTACATTTTGTATCTTTTCATCTTGTTTGTAATCTAAATTTACCTGGTTGCTTATAAGATGAATTGTGTGCTTGGTGAAGAATTTTAGAGTAATTTGATACTTAGAAGATTGCAGTAGAAAAACTTCCCATTTGAACTTGCAAGTATAATTGAGTGGTTTTAGAAACATTTTGCTTATGACCAAGGGTCTCATTTATGAGGGCAAGTTAAACAAAAAAACCATATTGCTATCTGGTGTGGCACTGTGGGCTAATGCGTCAGACTGCAAAATCATTTGAACTGCAATGTTGGTGGTTCAAGCTCACTAGCTGCTCCTTGGAAATCCTATACAGGGTCGCTATGGGTCGGAATTGACTCAATGGCACTTAACAACAACTAGGAATCCAGTTCATACATGCAAGGATTTACTCCCAACAAAATGTGCTTAAATACATCTCTGTGATCAGTGGATAGTTACAGACAAGTTCTTTTAATAATATGCTTGTCTTGGTCTCGTTGTTAAGTGCTGTTGAGTATGATGGTGGTTGTGTGCCGTGGAGTCGGTTCCGACCCATAGCAACCCTGAACAGGATTTCTGAGGCTGTAAACCTTTACAGGAGCAGAAAGCCTCATCTTTCTCCTGCGGAAAAGCTGGTAGTTTCAAACTGCTGACCTTGCGGTTCGCAGCCTCATATGCATGTGAAAGCTGGACAGTGAATAATGAAGACCGTGGAAGAATTGATGCTTTAGAGTTATGGTGTTGGAGGAGAATATTGAAAGTGCCATGGGCTGTCAAAAGAACCAATGGATCCGTTTTGGAAGACGAGCTCCTTGGAGGACAAGATGGCTAAACTTCCTCTCTTATACTTTGGACATATTGTCAGGAGGAACCAGTTGTTGGAGAAGAATATCATGTTTGGTAAGGTGGAGGGTCAGAGAAAAAGAGGAAGACCCCCAACAAGATGGATTGACCAAGTGGCAGAATTGATGGACTCAAGCGTGGCAAAAGTAGTGAGGTTGGCCTAGGAATGGGCAGTGTTTTCATTCTGCTGTGCATAAGGTCGCTATGGGTCGGTACCAACTTAATGGCACCTAACAACAACATCTAGATAAAGCACAGAGTCCTGGTGTGGTGCTGTGGGCTAATGCGTCAGACTACATGGGTCGCTATGGGTCAGAACCAACTCGACAGCACTTCACAACAGCAGCAACAACTAGAAAAGGCACAGCCTTCTTTGGAGGAGTGGTGGTTGTATGAGATGCTGTCACACCAGTTCTGACTTGTAGTGACCCTGTGTATAGCACAGTAAAACATTACCCAGTCCTGTGGGATCCTTACAATCATTGTGACATTTTAGTCTGTTGTTGGCAGCCACGGTGTCAGTCCATCTCATTGAGGGTCATCCTCTTTTTATCACTGATCCTCCACTTAACCAAGCATGATGATGTCCTTCTCTGGAGACTTGGCCCCTCGTGATAACATGTCCAAAGTATGTGAGTTGAAGTCTCATTCTTGCTTCTAAGTGGGGGGAAGGGTTAGAAACACATCCTTCTAAAGTGTATAGAACTCGGTTTGGGGATATGTGGAGAAATAATAGCTTCACATTTTGATGTTGTTAAGTGCCATTGAGTAAGTTTCTAGTCATAGCAATCCTATATAGGGTTTCTAAGGAGCAGCTGGTAGGTTTGAACTAACTACTCTTGCAGCTAGCAGCCATTTTGGAGTCCTGATGTGATGCTGTGGATTAATGGGCCAGATCTTCAAAGTGACTTAGAATCACTAGATTGGCAGTTCAAGCTCACTAGTCATGCCTTGCAAATCCTATACCGGGTCACTATAGGTTGAAACCAAATCAACAACCTTTCACAACAACAAAATAAAGCTGTTCTAAATTTTGATTCTAGCACCTATGCTATATTAAGCAGTATTTGATGCCATTCACGTCAGCAATACTATAACATTTTCCAATGTTCTATCATAATTCCCTGAGTCCTGTGAAAAGAAAAAGAAATACAAATACTTAATAAATTGTGAGATATTTTTTCTTCCCTTTCATGACCTACTCTCTAAGGAATTAGGAATACTATGTAAGTAAAGTTTTTTTTACCATTCCCTATGATTAAAACTAAAAAGGAAGAACATGCTCAGCATTTCTGAAGCTGGGGGAACTGAAGGAAAAATTCAAGCCTCGACTTTCGTTATTGAAAGATTCTCTGGGCAAATTATTGAATGATGCAGAAAGCATCAAGAGAAGATGGAAG
>NW_006408531.1:22401751-22418213 GCF_000296735.1 Chrysochloris asiatica
CTCTCATACTTTGGACATATTGTCAGGAGGGACCAGTCACTGGAGAAGGATATCATGTTTGGTAAAGTGGAGGGTCAGAGAAAAAGAGGAAGACCCCAACGAGATGGATTGGCAAGTGGCAGCATCAGTGGACTCAAGTGTGGCAACAACAGTGAGGTTGACCCAGGATCGGGCAGTGTTTCTTTCTGCTGTGCATAAGGTTGCTTTTTGTCAGTACCCACTCGATGGCACCGAACAACAACAACATGGTGATTTATAAGAAATTTACATATTTCCCTCTGTAGCCATATACACGTATGTATGTTTACATATGTGTGTATATGTATCTGTACACACAGATATGAGGGCTCTTCAAAAGTTTGTGGAAAAATGGGAGTACAAGATGGGATTTTTTCCCATAGTCTTTTTGCAGTCTGTGTGTGTATTTTTTTGAGTAGTTGGAAAAAATTTAAAAATTCAATTCTCATTAGTAATTTGGAGAACTTTAATTAAAAGTATTCCTTTAGTAGAAACGACCCAATTGATTTTGGAACTGTATTTTTAAAGGAAAAAAATAAAATCATTGTATAGGGTATCTTTATTTTTGTGGGACTTTGAAAGAACTTTGAGACACAGGTGTATTGAGAGCTCACTCAAATTGGTAGGGAAAAAATGATCTGCGAAAGCATGGCTTTAGTGTATTTCACATACTGTCTTTTTCCTTCTATATAATAATGATAGCTGATCCTTAATCCCCATAATATATCAGTTGTTGGGTTTGCTCTGTGTATATCTTTCTTTCCTTGGCTTTTTATATTTGTATACTGTAGTTTAGAGCTAGTGGAAAATACATAGCTCAGGGGCTGCAATGTATGGATTGTATTGTGCACTTCCCATCATTGTTTGTCGGCACACAATAACTGCAGTGTGGCCAGGCCTACGGAGGCAGTGATGGTGTTTTCTAAAACGGCAATAGTGTGTGGTGTCTACTGCAATCTGCCCACTAAGCAGTTGCACAAATTCTTGTAAGTTGAGAGGCCTCCAGAAATGTCATGTTTTGGCCTCAATAATGAATGCCACAAATAACAGCACAGGCATGGAGGAATTGGCACAAGCTTCTCAGATTCCAGTCTGCCTTTATTCAGCTGGGCCGACCGTGAATTTATTTGCCTTCTTTTTTTAAAGTTCCCCAAAGCTAGCTTTCTTAAACGGTAAATAGCATGTATATTTTTATATTTAAAACCATCTAAATAAATCTTGCTTTACTTCTCCTCTTTGGATGTCTCTAATGCCCTTTGAAGTCTGTATTTTTTATTTTAATTTCCTCTTTTAATCTGGTATCAGGAAATCAGACTGAAATACCTTTTATTTATTTATTTATTTATTTTTAAATGTACGTTTTCATATTGCTGGTCAGTGGTGTAAATAGTTAGGGAGAGGCAAGACAGTGGAAAAATAGATTTCTAAGCATGTTGGGGTTTAATGTAGAAAGTAAGATTTGTTTGTGAAGTGTACTTGGCAAGTTTTATAAAGAGCTGTATGGTTTTAATTATTTCATTAACTTGGTGCCACATTACCAGAATAGGAATTGACAGAGTTTACACTCTATAAAGTTTCCAGTGTAAGAACAGATACAAGACAAAGACATACTTCCAGTAGCAAAAAGAAATAGCAGTGGACATGATGTCTTGGGGACACTCTGAAAAAGCTTCATCATCCCACACATATAGGTTGAGCGTGCCTCTTAAGAGAAAGGGTCAGGTTGACTTTTCTATATATGTCATTCTTTTAGTTGCCACAAAGTCCTTGGGAATGTTCTAATTACTCAAAGAAGAGTTCCAGTACATTGTAAAATTATTAATATGTAGGTATGTGGCTGTTTGTCCCCTAGATATTAGAAAACAGTGTGAATTTGGTAGTACCTTCAGTGTCAGAAGTTGGAAGGCCAGGAACTAAAGGTTGTCAAGTGCCGTCAAGTTGATTCCGATCCATCGCGACCCTCTATATATAGTTTCCAAGGAGCAGTGGGTGAGCTTGAACCACCGACCTTACAGTTCAAACACCTCTGCAATCTGACGCATTAGCCCACAGCACCACATGAGACTGCAAGCCAGAGGCCTGAAGTCTAGGCTCATCTCTGCTAACTTTGTGATGGGTGTTGTGGCAGCCACTCTATCCATCTGTTTGCCTATCATTGAGGTGTTGCTGTAACAGCCACAAAGAACACCGTTGTCTCTGAAAATAATAAATATCAAAAGGAGTAAATTATAAATGGAAATGCATAGGCTTTAAAGTAAATGAAGTTCTTGAAGGAGAAAGGAGACCTTGAGAGATTGGGAAAAGCTTCGAGATTCATTTAGTAGTTGAGGTATGGTTTTGATAAGGTATGTCTTGGTGAAACTGTAGCTCACTTTATCTGAGGCAATACTCACAAATTGCTGTGGCAACTAATGAACGAGCTACTTGTACTGGTATGTCAGGTGCAAAGTAGTAAAACAAAATGTCTGTATTCTGCTTCGTCAACAACTGTATGGTGGTAAGTGAAAAAATACTGCTACAGTGTCAAAGAAACCCTTATTAAAAATATCAAAATGTGCAGTTATTGTTTCTTGAAATAACTTCTATCTGCAGGTCAATATAATTCTAAAGGCAGCTTGCTAACCCTTCCCTGAAGAATTTTGTGGTCTTCAATTTGTATACCAGGTAAAACAATCATTTGACATCCTTGAGGGATTCAGATTGTATTGAATTTTAATGTTCTTTTGAGTTTGGGGAACAAAACCAAGTGTGAAGCAGCAAGATCAGGGCTGTAAGGGTCCCCAACAAAGGTCTTGTAGGAGAACCCTTGCTCCCCTTGAAGAATGAGCTGGTGAACATTGTTGTGATGTCAAAAACAAATTTCCTGGCCTTTTTCTCACCAATTCAGGTTTTGGTTTTCTTAAAACGTCTTCCTAATAAGCCTCATGATCAATCATCTGTGCCCTTAGAGAGTATCTATCAAACTCCTTTGTGATCCTGAGAAACAGTCGCCCTTACCTTGTGATCTAACCTCTTTTGTATTGAATGTAACTGGCCCAGCAGATCTCCTTGGAAAACCACTGGTTTGATTGGACCTTTACTTTGGGGTGGGGGAGGCATCCTAACAAGGCTAAGACAAGTACAATACAGAGAGAACTTGTTTGCAGCCATTCACTGCTTGCAGATACATTTTTAAGTATGCTTTATGTGGCATGGACTAGAACCTTGGTAGCAGTACTTTTTGACTTGCTCTTTTGTATTTATGGCCCTTTGCAATAGAATTGAAACTTTTTATAAAAAGAAAACAATGATAGTATGAGAAAATTACCTTTTTTTTGATAGAACTCAATGATATTCATATTTTATGCACATTACAAATAAGGAATTCATTTACTGAAACAGTGATTGGTTATTCTTCCTACAATCTTCGCTTTTCTCATTTGTGAATAAGGAGATTGGATTAACTCTGCAAGTTCTTTAATAATATTTAAATCAGATGCTTTTAGAACTGCTCGAAACAATCCCATAATTTCAGCTACCCTTAATAAATCTGTGCAGTGTCCCAAGAATTTGATGAAACACTTTATATGCACTGTATTTAATTCTCTTGTTACTTTTATAAGGTGATGGTGATGGTGGTTAGTTGCTGTTGGGTTCATTCAGACTTCGGTAACCCATGAGTGCAGACTAGAACTGCTCCATAGGGTTTTCAGGCTGTGACCTGTCAGCAGCATATCTTCAAGCACCTCTGGGTGGGTTTGAACCACTAATCTTTTGGTAAGTAGAGCAGTGCTTAACCCATGTGCCACCGAGGGACCCTTTCTCTTAAGTTCAGTGTTTTCATTTTAAAGAGGAAAGGGGAGGAAAAAAGAAGTTAAATAATTTGCCTGAGGGCACAGAGATTAAATTTTAAGTGCAGAGGTGGCATTAAAGTGGCTATGAGTCCACTATAGAACCTTTTCCTCAGGTCTGGCAAGTCTGTGATTCTCACTAAAGGTGTGTTCTGGAATCTGTGACGGAAAAGGGAGCGATTTCAGCCTCCATGCCCTCTGAATAGTTTTATGTACCACGAAACCTCTGAGAGCTGTAACTGCCTGGTTTTCCCTGGTCTCTCAAATTTCCCGCCTTTAAAAGTATGCAGTCTGACTTTTCTGTTTTTATCTATTGCTTGTTTTAATGAAGAATATTTGAGTTTTCTTTGACAAGTTTGTGCCTAACACAGGTTCCAGCTTTCACAGGTTGTACTGTATTATTTTAAGTTGGATTTTGGTTCCTACAAACAAAACAAAATACCAGCCATCCCTCCTACAGTATTCTGTGCTTCTCATCTTTTGATAAATTCTTTGCATGACCACACAGAACTCAGACACTATACTCAAGGTTATATGGTTATTAGGCAAGATAGCAAGTAACAGTGCAGAATCAAAAAATCCTCAGGGTACAGATCTTGCAGTCAGGACAGCCCAGAGGCAGGACTCTCTCTTGGTTAATGCTACCAAGCTTTTTCAAGGCTGCTTGTAATACCCACAGGGCACATTGGTTCACTGTAAGCCTCAGCCAGAAAGCACTGTGTTCTAGCTTCTCCAGCTAAGTGCTTGGAGGCAGCCCCTCACTCTGCAAACAGTCTCCTGCCCAAAGCCACTCAGCTTTACTTGCTGCATGGCCTGGGAAGCCCGCTGCTCTGTCTTGTGCTCTGCCACTCCACTGGTGTCACAGCTTTCTGTCCCTGGGTGGTACCGTTTCGGTGCACAGGGATCTCTGAGTCTAAATAATGCGCTCCACTCCTGGCTTTTCTTGGATGGTAGTGAGATTCCCCCATTTCTACTTCTGAGATGTTAGAGTTCCAAGTTTTTACAATCACGTTTAACTTTGTTAATCACTCAAAGTTGAATCATCTAATCCTATCAGCATCTTCTCCCACCTTTTACTTAGCTGCAGCAGGGCAGTAATGTTGGGGAGTTACAAAGACTGTGGGTAGAAGAGCCATATGAAGTAATTCACTGCACTGCACTTCCTCTCCCTTAAAGAACGAGAATGAACAACCATTGCAAAGGGTCAAAGCGAAGTTGTAAGCCCTGGCTTGTATAGGGGTTTCAAAAGTTTGTGACATCATGGAATTGAAACATATGTAAGATTTTTCAGACGTTTTGAAGCTCCCTTGTACTGCTGTGTCAGGTCATACCCATCCACCTGCTGCCGTTGATTCAGTTCCGACTCCTAGTTGTCATCCTATAAGACTGAGTAGAACTGCTGCTTAGGGTTATGAGACTGTATATTTACAGGAGCAGTCAGTCTCATCCGTCTCCTGTGGAAAGGCTGGTGAGTTTGAACTGCAGACCTTGTGATTAGCAGTACAATGCTTAACCCACTGTGTCAGCAGGGTGTCTCAGAGCATACCTTGTAGATGTTGTTTTTAAGTGCAGTCGAGTCGGTTCCTACTCACAGCGACCCTGTCTAGGGTTTCTGAGGAGCTGCTGGTGGGTTTGAACTGTTGACCTTGAAGTTGTGGTTCAGCGCTTATCTTACAGCATCACACCAGGTCTCCTAGGCAGGTAGGATTGCAGGTTGCAGCTGCTAAATGGAATAACTTGGACATGTACATTGAAAATGTCTCCTAATCTATTTTCTTTATTAGATAAAAAGAAACGGCTGTTTATTTTCTTTGCCTTCTAAAGCTTCCTAAAGCTGAGAGATTAGTTTTAGATTTCTTAGGACTAGCATTCTGAGTTTTCTGTTACAATTTTTTCTTTATTGCTTATTATTCCATACCGCATGTGCTTTTCTTACCTTAATGGATTTATTTTATCTATTTTTTTTTTAAATAACACATGTAAAACTCCTTAAATGTTAATGAATATAGATAATAAAATTGTTGCAGATTATGACGTTTCATTTATCTTGCTAGGGTTCCATTGAGTTTCTTTGTGGTTTTATAACCGTTCAACTGTGGTGTTTTCAATAAACCTTTATCCTATTATCCTTCTGAAGAGTATGTGTAGACCTCTTCAGAAAGATAATAGACCGCATATTGAATTATGGTATTATAGTATATCATAATTTTTATTTACATAATTATTATATGATTTTCAAAACATGTTTTTGATAGTCTCTTTGCACTGATGTTTTGGTATTCTTTGAATGTGGAACCAGAAAAAAAAAATTTCTGTTTCTTGATAATTCCATGATCTGTAGTCTTTTTGCAGCCCTGGTGGCACAGTGTTAGCAAACACTTGTTTGCTAAGTGAAAGGTAACAAGTTTTAATCCACCAGCCGCTTCATGGAAGAAAGTGGTAGTTTACTCCTGTAAAGATTATGACTTTGGAAACTTCATGGGGCAGTTCTACTCTTTCCTGTTGAGTTGCTATGAGTCAGAAGTGATTCAAAGACATGAAGCTGGGTGTAGTTTGGTCGCGCAATGTTTGAAGGTTTGATTCTGTGTCTGACTCTAAACAATGGAAGCTGGTTTCTTTGTGTGTCTTGTGATTTTTGATTATTTATATTATAAAATGCCATCAAGTCGGATCTGACTCATAGTCACCCAGTATAGGGTTTCCAGGGAATGGCTGGTGGGTTTGAACTACCAACTTTGTGGTTAGCAGTCTATGCTTATCCTACAGTGCACACCAGGACTCCATTGTATTTGGTGAGGCAGCTATTATTCCCATTTTGTACATGAGATATTTGTTGGGATTTTATCCATGAAAATTCTTGCTTCTGCCAGAAATCTGGTATATCCAATCCTTGCTGAGGCTACCTGAACTCTTTTGGCATTTTTGAGTCCAACAGGTATTGTTAATGAGCGTCTCCAAACCTGCATGAGGGACAGATTATAGTCACTCTCTATAACTCATATCTTGAGGTGTGGTCTGTGGTGTGCTCCTTACTAAGTGTTGCATTAAATAAAGATATGGAACTCTTTAGCCAAAGTATATTGGGAAATAACACATTGAACTGTGATGGAAGTAAAGATTTTTCATTGCAGAACTTTTCATGGTAAGTACGAGTTTGGATGTGTGGTAGTTGCATACAGTCAGCAGAATTTTCCCTGCCATTCTAATCCCCTTTAGGGGAAATGATATATATGTGGAGTATAGGCTTTGGTGAATACAGGTCTTTCTCTTGATACCCTTTTCTTCTGTCTACTTCCTCCTTCTGGGTTTGCACCTATCTGGTACTTTATGAGCTTGTGTGTGTGTCCATGTGTACATAAGTATGTATAATGTTTATCTTGTATTTAGAGAGAAAGATGAGACTTTCTACTCCTGTAAAGATTTATATAGCCTTGGAAATCTTATTCGGGGTCGCTATGAGTTGGAACTGACTTGATGGCCCACCACCACCATCACCAGCACCCGTGTATTTAAGCTCCCACAAGGAAGATGTGATTGTCTCTGTTAACCTTTATATCTGGATACAGCACTGTTATTGGGCAGAGTTCTCTTCCTGAGAACTTGTTCCATGTGTCCTCCAAAAGTTTGTGGAAAATGCCATGATTTTTAAATCCCATTTTCCATGAACTTTTGAAGACCCTCGTATTGGGTCCAGAATTAATATATGTTGACTGAAAGTTTGGCAGATCTTTGCAGTCACTTGAGAGTGTTGTTGTTAAGTGCCGTCCAGTCGGTTCCGACCCACAGCGACCCTGTATAGGGTTTTCTAGGAGCGGCTGGTGAGCTTGAACCACTGACCTTGCGGTTCAAACAACTTTGCAGCCAATGCATTAACCCACAGCACCACAACAGGACTCCTGTATCCCCATTGGAGAATCGAACCCTGACAGGCAGGGCTACTCACTGGGTAGCATAATCACCAGTCTTATTGCATAGCCTGTTCATGATGGATGGATTATTTTTTCCATCTTACTGCATCTTCAGTATCTTTTGAATAGAAATTGACTCTGTCAGAGTCTCTAAATATCCAAAGTGAAAAGTAAGCTTATTTGAATGTGCTATTTCTGTTGCTTCATAAAATGATTCTTTTCCTTTAAGATTGAGTTCATATGCCATATTCTCAGTGAAGCTTTGCGTTTTTTTCAGACATTCCATTCCATTCTTGCAGTTTCCATAGCTCTTTTAATGTATTTCTCTCTGCACGTGCGTCAGGGTGTATTAGATTTTTGTCTCTCTAGCCGCACTTTGAAGGTGGAGACTGAATGAAAGTTAAGTAGTATATATGTGCAGCCAGGATCTCATTAAGCACTTAAAATACCAATTTCCTGGAAAGGCAAGCAAGGAATAGTAAAGAAGCATTGTAAACATCTAGAAGATACTTTGGTGTTTGTTAGGTGAGGGATGGTGGGACCAGCAAGGTACTTTGACCCTCGCAGTGAACTGTGATGTAGTTCTTATTCCCTTTTTATATAAAAGTAGATGAGTGCTTTGTGTCTGGTCACATTTGTCTAGTAATAGTCACGTGACTACAAAATGTTGAACTTGACTGGGTTTGACTCCAAGCCTCATATTGCTACCCCCCCTCCCCCCCCCCGTGCCCCCGTGTACTGCCTAACTTACTCACACCAAGCTGTGATGATCTTTTGTCCTTTAGGGAAATCTCTTCATGAGAAAATAATTATGTTTTTCAGGTGGAAACTAGGGAGAAAATATGATATATTGATAATGAGCTTTTCCTCTAGAACTAAGGCTTTTACGTTTCTGTTGGTTCAGTGTTAACAGGTTTGGCTTTTCTTCTTAATGGATTTGAAGTGCTAACTTGCTGTAGTTTTGATTTGTATTTCCGTAATGACAAATGATGTTGAATGTCTTCTCATGTGCTTATTGGCATTTGTATATCTTCTTTGCAGAAATGTCTGTGGAGGTCCTTTGTCCAGTGTTTTATCGTTGCTTATTCTAGTTTGTTCTTAGTATCTTTATAATAAAGAGGATAATCTCTCCCAATATTGTTGTTGTTCAGTGCCATTGAGTCGATTCTGACCCCATAGCGACTCTGTATAGGGTTTCCGAGGAGCAACTGCTGTTAAATTGATTCCGACTCATAGCAACTGTGTAAAGGGTTTTTGAGGAGTCTTTGGTGGGTTTGAACTGCTGACCTTGAGGTTGGAGTACAGTGTTTATCCTACAGCACCACAGGACCCCTTATATTAGACTTAATTAATTGGGACTTAAATATCATATAAATATCATATTTTAAGTGCATGTTAGGTGATTAGATGTGGCAGGAGCTATAATAGTTGCTTTCTTGGTGATTTCATACTAAAGTTTCTAAATACTAGCTACATGCTAAAGGTGTGGTTGTGACTAGTCACTATGAGCCTCAGTGGGCTGTCACCTCATAAACACTGGAAGGAGACCTGGTGGTGGAGTGGGTTACGTGTTTGCCTGCTGAATGCAAACTTAGCAGTTTGAGTCCACCAGCTGCTCCACAGAAAAAGATGTGACTTTCTGCCCTTGTAAAGATTTACAACCTTGGAAACTATATATAGGGTCACTATGAGTTGGAACCAACTCAGCTGTACACAGTCCACCACCACCACCAAACACTGGAGGCTCAGGAGTAAACGGTGTTGAAATTAATGTTATAGAAAGTAAATTCTGTTTTAGGTTATGGATTATCTGGAAAATATTTTTTTTGCTGTTGTTTATAACCACATCTTTTCATATGTATCCTGGGGCCCTAGAGAACGAGAAGATGAATTTTACTACGTTCATTGAATCACCTTCTCCTCATAAAGTTAATTAAAATGCCTCCACATCCTGCAGATTTTAATCATGTAGATTAATAAACACATGAAGATCAGATCATAAAATAAGAACCTTGAGTTTCAAAGATTAATCCAAAACTTTATGTCAATAAAATTAGCTATTTTTCATGTTAGAAGTTTCAGGATACAGAATGATGAAGCAAAGAGTATGCCACATACGCCTCTAAACTTTTGTGACCTATCACAGTTTGGTCAACATGCATCACAACTCCTGTGTTAGGTTTCACTCTTAACCCCATTTCACAGATGTGCAGACGAAAATGCACAAGTAGCTTAGCCTTGATTGCATAGCTTTTAAGTCATGGAAATGAATTCAGAACCTAGGTATTTGGAATCCAAGAACACTCCTACCTGTTGTTTGTTGCTGTCTAGTTGATTACAACTCTTGTCAACCCCATTAGAACTGTTGCTCTATAGAGTTTTGAAAGCATATTGCCAAGGCTGTCTTCCAAGCATACTACCAGGCCTCTGGGTGGGTTTGAACTGTCAACTTTTCAACTGGTAATTGACCACTTAACTGTTTGTGCCATCCAAGAAGTGCTACTGGTACCTACTGTACTATTTTTGTATTGACTTTAGATATGTAGATAGAGATGCTTTTCTTAAGTGTTCTTAGTAATGTTGAATGCTAAATTATGGTCTGAATACAATTATCTGGCATAATTTTACTTTCTTAGAAATGTTATTGTAAAGGGTTCAATACTCCTTAAATCTTTTAGGCATGAATTTCTTCTGCTCTCATACAGAGGAGGAAGATAAGGCTAGGGGAGAGAAACAAGTACTTGAATCAAGTTTCTGTGAAGACTGGCTTTTGAAATCTCTTGTCAGAATTGCACTACTTTTATATCTTACTTTATGGTTAAGATAAGTATGTGGGGAACATTAATTTTCTTCCATTGGGTGTGGCTGCAAGTGTACATTATGAGCGTGTGAAGCCTTCATTTTGAAGATGAAAAAGTCTGATGGCAGGCTTTGTGTTTTTTAACTTGCAGCCCAGTGGTTGCTTATCTCTATCAACACACTGGGGAAGGAGGCATGTATCTGACCTGACCTCACAGCTGGATGTCCCCAGGCATGTGCCATCTTCATTGGAAACGAGCCACCCCTTGCATTATGTTCTGCTTGATTAGACAACGAGCTCTTCTATAGCTGTCAAAAGTTTATACATGTCTTTTGATAGCTTGTCAAATTAAAAAAACAGAAAAGAATATTCCGGGCAAAAGTATGTTAAATGACTTAAAACTTATGTCCAAAGGCATGAGTAACATAATTCTTTGAAGATTTTAAAGAAAAACAGAACTTGCATTAAAAAGAAGTCTCTTCTACAAATATCATAGGACAAATTCAAACCTGGTGACTGGATGAATTGCATTAGATACATCGACTGATAAGGCTAAATGATTTTCATGTTGGGTGTACTTTGGATATGCCAAGAGTCACCTTGAGGAATTAAAGAGACAATTTGCATGATTTTTATACTTAAAAAGATAAACCTTGAATTTTGCTTATTTTTAGCCCCTTAACTACATTAACTACATAAAGTAGCAGTGAAGCAAAGGTCATCTCTCTCATCATATCTTCACTATCGAATTTATGCTTGATGTGCATGTATGTGTGTGTGTGAGGTATGGTGAAAAAATTGCATAGCATTTGTATTGTTAACGAAAGAATGTTAGAAAACAAATATGTTAATGTATAGTAAATCTTGTTTCTAATATGATATCCTTTATTTATAGTACTTTCAGAATCTTTCAGTGCCTGAAAAGTAAAGTCATTATTTTTTTTCCTCCTCAGAAACGTGCTAAGGGACAAGTGTTATTTGACAAAGTATGTGAACATCTCAATCTCCTAGAGAAGGACTATTTTGGGCTTGTGTTTCAGGAAAACCCAGAGCAGAAAGTAAGTGATTTCATTTATATCTTATTAAAATATAATTTATCTCAGCTTGAAAACTTACTTTATATAGAAAGAATCACTTTTTAGCTTTTTGTCACTTTGTGCATGTTTGTGTTTGCATGCTTTCTGTTTCATATGTTGTGAGCAGACCTTTAGGGATCCACTGTCTTTATGTTAAATTTTTGTCTTTCAAATTACATCAGGAAGCCTATTTGCTTAATGAATCTGTAAAACAAAAGTACCTTAAAAATAATGTGTTTTAACCAAAAACTTTTTTAATGGAAAGCAATAATTGTTCTGGCATAGAGTAAAATAATTTTTTACAAAGTGGTCTTATCGCAGTCATATCCTGTTCTAGGTTTGGGGGTAATAAGTGTGACAGAGTACTGATCACATCTGCACATATGACAATCAACTGCACACTAGGAATCAAGCCTGCCTGAAGTGCTGAGCAGGATGTTCATTGGCAGGAATGCAGTGGTACCCACGTGTGCCTGCCTGGAGGCTCAGGAGGGAGAGCTTGTTTCCTGAATTGACCATGGAGACTCTGTTGGGTGAAGGTGCTCCTTGTTATTTTGTTGGAATAATAGGACATAAAAGAGAGTAGATTTGACCAGCTAGTGATCCAGCGGAGATCTGTCTGACTTCAGGAGTACATTGAGTTGAGGCCTTTTCTGTTCCACAGGTTTTATAGGACACTAAGCAGAAACATAGTGGATGCTCTTAAGCTTAATGATATTTCCAGAGAACTCCAGGAGCTTCTTAAGTTTCATAAATAAATTTAAAGAGAAGAATATTAATTAGTTCTGGCAAAACCAGAGTTAACCTGTTCTTTGCTGGCTTTCTTTGTGGTTTAACAGTGTGTAAAGGCTTTTCTTGTTAACTTCTACTAAACTTTGAATGTTATGGCTAACTTTGGTTGTTGTTGTTAAGGGCCAATGAGTCAATTCTGACCCATAGCGACCCTGAATAGGGTTAACAAGGAGGAACTGGTGAGCTTGAACTGCTGACCTTGCAGTTCAAATGGCTTTTGCAGTCTTGCGCATTAACTCACAGCACCACACCAGGAATTGCTTACTTTGATGAGAGACGTTAAATATAGGAGTGCAGAATAAAAGTTTGGTCCCGGGTTGCATGTAGAAAGAAGCCTTTTTACATCGTTAGATTGTAGTGGTGGACAGAATTACTGTGACCATTCTGTTTGAGGATGCCTATACCACTTAATTATGGTAACAGGTGTTACTGTCCAATGTCTGACTTGTAAATCACACTCAATAGAACAGAACCATCGTTGGAAGAAGATACTGTGAATCTTGTTATTTGCATACATGCCATCATGATTTGTCTTTATATGCCCCAGTCATGAATTACTAAGTACTCTTGTTGATAATTAAGGAGCTCTGGTAGCGTAGTGGTTACAAATCGGGCTGCGAACCTTAAGGCCAGCAGTTCGAAACTACCAGCTGCTCCGTGGGAGAAAGATGAGGCGTTCTGCTCCCGTAAAGATTTACAGCCTCGGAAACCCTGTACAGGGTCTCTATGGGTCGGAACCGACTCGACGGCACTTAGCAAAACAACTTGTTGATAATTATGTATAAATTAAATCTTCTCAACTTGCTTAGTTTTAAACACTTGATATATAATTTGTGGTTTAGTTCCCCATTTATACTAAAGACAATTTAATTGCATGCTTGCCTACAAAGTAATATGCAAGTTGTTTTTTAAAAATTTTTTTCTAAAGGTTTTTATTGTGGATTGAGTGAAAGTTTACAGGGCAGATCATCAGTTTTACCTTCAACAAATCATACACCTTGTTTCATTACAATGATTATAATCCCCTCTGTATACCATCAGTTAACAATATTCTCTTTATTCACTTTAGCTTTTTAAAAAAACAAAACTCTTAGGCATATGTAATAATTTACATCTCCAAAGGGCACATTCTACAAGCCTGTCTCCTGCCCACCAACTCTTAGTCCCTCTCTTACCATGAATCTAGAGTCCTCAGCTGCTGCCCCTCTCCATGTCCCCATCTCTGCCTCCATCTCTTGTGTCGCTGCTTCTCTGGATAAGGTCTTACATTCTGCTTGTGCTCTTCTCCCTTGATGGTCCTTGGGTCATCAATTTCTGTACTGTTAGATTAACCACTTCCCTGTTTTTGTTAAAAAACTTCTACCTTTACAATTGTGACAGTCACAATTAGTCATGATAACAATTAGTCACTATTGAATCATTGGAATATTATCCCTATCTCTTTTCACCAGACCCATCTAGACAAGATGAAATCTATTCAGTGGGGACTCTTTGTTCCCCTCCATACTCTTAAACTAAACTCCCTCTTGAAATCTAGTAAGCCAGTCACTTCATGACTTTATCACCCCCTCATTTTAGATAGCCAATGTCTAAGTTGCCCGTCCCTATCTACCCTGTGTACAGAGGGGATAGCATTAATACTTGGTGTGAAGACTCCTTTCCTCTCTGTTGGTATTTAGAGTTACTACCTCCATGAGTATAGGTCAGGTTCATCAAATTGTAGCAATTTACCCTTGTTTCCTTTATTTAAAACATTTATTTGGTAATCTTCCCTAATCGAGTTCTAATAATTAAGCCATCGAGGCTAGGTCAAATGGGTACTGTCAGCAAGTTTGGATGTTCTTGTGCATCTCCCCTCACTTCATATCAACTGGATGCTTCACTTTCAGCTCTAGCCCTCTGTGGCTCTGTCCTTGTCCATGGGCTCAAGTGTCCCCAGGGCTCACCACACTTTGGACCAATCAGACCTTCCTCTTCTCTCTCTCATCTCCAGGTCAACGGGGGTCAGTGAACTTGGTTGAACTCAGCCCATTTTTTCATTGATGCCTTTCCGCCTCTTCCACTCACCAGTAGACCAATGTGGTCAGCAGCAAGCTTACATGCCTGCTCATGTGTTCCCTTTGAGTTTCAGTCTTAGAGGGGAGTTTGTCCTAAAGGTACTTGATTGCTTGTCTTGATGGCTTCCTGGCGAACAGCTTACTTTTTCTTGTAGTAGCCAAGCATGCTGACATTTTTGTTATGAGTTTTCTTGATGACCTTTCTTTGAAGATGTGTCTTCTGTTGCTCTAGCTTTTCCAGGCTGGTCTGCTTGTCCTTTCTAGTGGGAATGTCCCATCTCTGAAGGTTCTGGATGGTACTCAGGATTCCATCCAAGGTCCTATACTCTGTAAAGGCTTTTCAAGAGGCCTATTCCACTGGGCAAGTTCTAGAACCCCTTTTAGGTATTCCAATCAGTTATAGGCTGAAGACAGGCTTACAAGTTTTCTGTAATCATGTTTCCCAACATTTCTTTCTATACCACTCAAGTGTCTTATTTTATAGTAGTAGACAAGGGAAACCAATATTCATAAGACAATCAAACATTTTAGTATTATTTCCCCTCCTCAAACTATGCCTAGATCCCTGTATCACAGAGCCCTGTTGTTCCAAGGGTGAGCACGCATCACTATTTACCTCGGTCCCACTTAGGCCATGCAAACCTGTCTCAGTTTTCCCCTATCTATCTTGTTCTTCCACCTCCTACCCCTTCTTGTATTGCCCTCCCCAACACCAAAACTAAACAGCCCCACTGTTTTGGTTACCTTATATTCCATTAGTTCTTCCCTCCATTTAAGACAGTCTATTTTATCCTGTAATCTACCAGACCTTCTCACCACCTGGATCTCTATTCCTCTGTGTTACCTTCTTTCACATTGTAATTGTTTTGATCATAGACTGACCTCCCAGATCCTCTGTTTTTATCATTTTATTCTGTTCTTGACGCTTCCATTTGTCAATTGAGTTCAGGGTGATACTGCCACGTATGTCATTCTCTGGTTGTTGTCTGTTCTTGTTGGCTGTCAGTCCGCAGAACTTCCTTGAGGATGTTTTTTGTAGCATAGTTGGCCTTGGCAAAATCCCTTAGCTTTTGTTTATCCTGGAATGTTTTGATTACACCGTCGTATTTGATTGACTGCTTAGTATGCAAGTGTTTTTATCAGAACTGTTTTTAGAATACTCTTTTCAGAGGCAATAACATTAAAAATTCAACAAAATGAGCTAGGTACTCTTTAGAATAGTCTTGAACCACAGATTTTGCAGTTCAAACGGCTTTGCAGTCTGGCGCATTAACTCACAGTGCCACATTTAATCCATATCAGACTTGCCTCTCAAAATAAGCATTGCTGCCTCATATCTCCTTGAGCATTGAGTACAGTTTTAAAATTTTGAAATATCCTTCACATTTATTCTTTTTTTTTTTTTAAACGATTTTATATATTGTGAATTGAGTGATATGGGAGAGCATCCGGAGAACATCGGTTTTGCATTCATCCAATCGTATTTTGTTTTATTGCAATGATTACAATCCCCTCCATGCATCCTCATTTCATAGTATTTGCTTCTATTCCCTCTATTTTTTATAATTTTTTTTTTGATGTACACAAAAACGCTAATGAATAATATTTAAACAACCTAAGGGCACATTCTGCAAGTCTGCCTCCTGGCTGCCAGCACACAGTCCTTCACTTTCCCTGAGTCTAGAGTCCTCAGCTGCTGTATCTCTCCATGTCCTCATCTCTGCCTCCATCTCTGGTGTCTTTGTTTCTCTGGTTAGGGTCCCACATTCGGTTAATGCTCTTCTCTCTTGATTATACTAGGGTCCTCTGTTCCTGGAATGTAAGATTATCTATTTCCCCCTTTATGTTACAAAACTTCTACCTTTACAGTTGTGACAATCATGGTTAGTCATGATAATTGTTGTTGTTGTTGTTGTTAAGTGCCGTTGAGTCGGTTCCGACCCATAGCGACCCTGTACAGGGTTTCCGAGGGTGTAAATCT
>NW_006408531.1:22419611-22438247 GCF_000296735.1 Chrysochloris asiatica
TGTCGAGCGTGGTCACCAATCACAGCGTGTATTCCCATTGAGTCTTAGTCTTGGAAGGGGATTTTCTCTGAGGGGACCCGACCACTTGCCTTGATGTTTTCTGGGCAAGCATGTTGCCTGTTCTTGTAGTAACAGTTGGTCTGCCTATGTTGTTTTCCCATTTATTCTTTATATGAATGTTTACCTTTAGATCCAACTGAAGTAATCTACTCTGAGGTTTTCCTTGGCAGCCTTTCACCACTATTACTTCTGCCCGAGCTCTGGTAGTGTAGTGGTTACGAATCGGGCTGCTAATCTCACGGTCAGCAGATCGAAACTATCAGTTATTTCGCCGGAGAAAGATGAGGCTTTCTGCTCCCGTAAGGATTTACAGCCTCGGAAACTCTGAACAGGGTCACTATGAGTCGGAACGGACTCCATGGCGCATAACAGCAACAACACTTCTGCCCAAATCAGCCATACATTTAGTACAATCCTTGTTTGTGTCTTAGTCTTTCTTGCCATTACATTATGAATTCCTTGAGGGTGTAGCCTCAGGATATCTTGTTGTTGTTATGTGCCATGGAGTCAGTTCCAACTCATAGCTACCCTGTACAGGGTTTCCAAGGAGCGTCTGGTAGGTTTCAACCAACAACTTTGTGGTTTGCAGTCCAGTGCTGATACTACATTGCCACACCAGGAGTTCTAAGCATTAACAAATAGTTATTAAATATTACCTTTGTGCAAACAAGACTACAAAGTGCTCAGATGTCTTTTTGCTGTGTTGTTAGGTGCTGTCAAATCGGTTCTAACCCACAGTGACTTTGTGCACAATAGATGAAACATTATTTGTTTCTGTGTCATACTCACAATTGTAGTTACACTTGAGTTTGCAGTCCATTGCTGCTGCCACTGTGCCAATCCATCTTGTTGGGGATCTTCCTCTTTTTACTGACACTCCATTTTACCAAGCGTGATATCCTTCTTTAGGGATTGACCCCTCCTGATAACATGTCCGAAATAATGAGAGATGAAGTCTTGTCATTCTGGCCTCCAATGAGCATTTTGGCTGTACTTGTACAACAGATTTGCATGTTCTTTAGGTGGTCCATGGATTTTTAATATTCTTCTCCAGCACCATAACTCAAATGTTTTAATTCTTCTATGGTCTTCCATATTCATTGTTCAACTTTCACATGCATATGAGGCTATTGAAAATACCATGATTTGGGTCAGAGGGCCCCTTATTTCTTACACTGACATTTTTGTTCTTGAGTAAAGAGCTCCTGTGTAGCAGATCTGCCTAATGCAATACATCCTTTGATTTCTTAACTGCTGCTTTCGTGTGAGTGTTGATAGTAGATCCAAGCAAAATGAAGTCTTTGTCAACCTCAAACTTTTCTTAATTTGTGCTATTATTTACTAGTCCAATGGTGAGGATTTTTGTTTTCTTTACATTGAGGTCAAACCCATACCAAAGGTTGTAGACTTGGAAATTCATCAGTAGGTATTTTAAGTTTTCTTGGCTTTCAACAAACAAGATTGTATCATCTGCTTATTGCTGGTTGTTGATGATTCTTCCTCTAATTTCAATGCTGCTTTCTTCTTTATATAATCCAGTTTTTTGGATTATTTGATCAACATGCAGATTTTAGTAAGTATGGTAAAAGAATACAACTGTGTTTTGAAGCAATTCAGTGTCCTCTTGCTCTGTTCGAATGATTGCATCTAGTTCTATGTATAGGTTCCTCATGAGCACAATTAAGTGTTCTGAAATACCCATTCACCGCAGTGTTATCCATAGATTGTCATGTCTACACCGTTGAAAGCCTTTGCACAGTCAATACAACACAGGTAAACATCTTTTTGGTATTTTCTGCTTTCAGCTAAGATCCATCTGACATCAGCAGTGATATCCCTTGTTAAGTGTCCTTGTCAGAATCTGACTTGAACCTCTGGTAGTTCCCTGTCGATGTATTGTTGCAACCCTTTTTGAATTATCTTTAGTAAAATTGTGCTTGCATGTTTTATTATTGATGTTGTCTGATGATTTCTGCATTCCTTTTAATCACCTATCTTTGGGATGGGCACAGATAGTGATTTCTTCCAATCAGTTAGCCAGAGCGCTGTCTTCCAGCTTTCTTGGCATCGATATGTGAGTGCTTTCAGGGCTGCCTCGGTTTGTGGAAGGAATGCAATTTGTATTCTGTATGTGTGGTGCTGTGGGTTAATGCACCTGACTGCAAAGCCATTTGAACTGCAAGGTCAGCCATTCAAGCTCACCAGCTGCTCCTCAGAAACCCTATACAGGGTCACTATGAGTTGGAACCAACTTGACGGTACTTAACAACAACAACATCAATTCCTAGAGCCTTGGTATTGCCAATGCCTTCAGTGTACCTTTGACTTCTATTAGTGCCATAGGCTCTTGATCATATGCTACCTCTTGAAGTGGTTGAAGAGCAACCATTTCCTTTTGGTACAGTCATGTTGTGTATTCCTTCCATCTTCTACTGATGCTTTCTGTATCACTCAGTATTTTATCCATAAAAGACTTCAGTATTGCAAATTGACAGTTGAATTTCTTCATCTTTCAGCTTGAGAAGTGCTGAGTGTGCTCTGCCCTTTTGGTTTTCTAACTCCAGGTCTTTGCACATTTCATTATAATGCTTGACTTTGTCTTCCCAAGCTGACCTTTGAAATGTTCTTTTTCAGCTCTTTTACCTCCTCACTTCATCCATTTGCTTTAGCTGGAGAGCAGGATTCAGAGTTTTTGATGATATCCATTTTAGTCTTTTCCTTCTTTCTTGTGTTCTTAATGACCTTTTGCTTTTTACCTGTCTAATGTTCTTGATGTCATCCCACAACTCTTCTGGTCTTTGGTCATTAGTATCTATGCATCAACTCTGCTTACAGGAACAGGCTGCCATTCTCTTTCTCTTGCAGAGAGGCTGGTGGGTTTGAACCATCGAACTTTTTGTTAGCAGCTGAGTGCCTTAACCATTGTTTACCAGGGCTCCTCAGTCAATAGCTGTTGATATTCCAGTTGAGACTGGGAATCATAAAATTGTCATGTAGCAGAATATATGTGTGTTTTTCTCTAATTGCCATTACTAAGCTAGACATAATAGTTGATTACATACAAATAATAGAGAAGCCATGGTTGAATATGTTCATGGTGAATTTGGTGAGAGGATAAAGAGTGGAGAAAAGTAGAGGTGCTGATGAGATTAGCAATAGGTTTATTTATATGTATAGTCTAATTTGCTTTCATAACTTTTGTTTACATTTTTATTTCTTTCTACTTATATAGATAAAGGAGCCCTGTTGTAGTGCTGTAAGATTAGCAGTGGACTGCTAACCACAAAGTCACCAGTTCAAACCCACCAGCTGCTTCTTGGAGACCCTCTACAGGGTCGCTATGAGCTTGAACCAACTTGATGGTAGTTAAGAACAACAGATACAGATAAAATCCAATCCTCAGGACATCTTGCAATCCTCAGGTCATCTAGAGTAAACAACTCTTACTTTTTATGTAGATTTGTGAAGTGTCCTAGTTTTTTTTTTTTTTTTTCTCCCTAAAGAAGACTACTATTGTCCTAACTGTGTTTCATTAACATTGCTTTGTTTGAGATCCAATAGTAGGATACCATAGGATACAGGAATGTAAGCTTATTTCTTTTTTCATTCTGACTGTTATCAATATTTATAAAAGTTATGGTTACTTATCATTGCAATATGTTAAGAAGTGACTGTGAAGCACAGCCAGAGTTATTTGTATGAAAATTTTCCAGGGAGAGAAAATGTAAACTTTCTTTTGATGTTCTTATAGTACTTTGTCTTTAATGGTTGGGGCACTGAGTTGGAAGCCTTTCAATTAAATTTAACATATGAAATCTGTCATTGTGAATGTTAGAATTTTTTAATGTCTGTTAAGAACTCTTCAATAAACTTTACTGTGGAAAATGTTGTTAAAAATATGTGGAATCAAGCAACATCTTACTCTTATATATGGAATTCCAAGTCCATATAGTTCTTGTGTTCATGTGTAGATGGAACCATCATTAAGAGTTTTGGACTCTCTTTAAAGGGGAAAATATTGTCTTGAATTTTTTATGGTAATAGACTTTGGCATTTGGCCTAGGAATTATAATGTTATTTTGCTGCTGCAAGCTATATTGAAAAGAGAAGCTTGTTAGAAGTATAATTGATCTCCACTGCTAACTACGTGCAAAATTAAAGTGATTTGTTTTGATAACCAAACCATTTCCCCTAGAAACTAGAACTGAAAGCTCAAATATAAAATTCTTTGATATATAAACTATTCTTCCATAAAAATCTTTATTCAGTCCAGTTAAACCTTATTATACTATGAATTTAGCTAAATCAGGGATTGAATCTTGATTCCCCAGATGTATAGTGAATATTTCATTTTAAAATTGAATGCCTGTAACTTTTCTCCTAACACCAGCATTACAGTAGAGTTCTATTAGGCCTAATTTAAGCAAAGGTGTATTAAAAGAGATTCTTTTCAGTGCTATAAATACCTAAGGGAAAATGCAGATTATAGAACTATTTTTATACTTTTAACATTTGATATTACACTCTGAATTGAGTTGAATTTGTTAATTTCTCACACCTGGTAAAATTGGCTAGCACCAAAAATGAATGAGGTGAAGGCGTTGCTAGACATTTTGAAAACACTAATAACCGTGAGAATGATGGCTCTACAGGGTAAGCACTGGACTCCTAACAGATAGAGTGGTGGTTCACGGCCCCCAGTTGCTTCACTGGAGAAAGATGAGGCTTTCTGTTCCCACCAAGATGGAGAGCCTTGGAAACTCTATTAGGGTCACTATGAGCCAGAACGGACTTGATGAATGGTACTTAACAACAACTGTAACTCTGAGATCTTACAGTTCAGCCCTATAGAAATTAGGCGATACATTGTTTTTTGGTGGGAGAGAAGGAACTAGAAGATTGGTTTTGTGAATGAATTTTGAGTTGTTGTCTAGATCTAATGTGCTCGAGGACCTGCAATAGACACTCAGATTGTTAATAGGATGCTGCTGGTTGATGATGTCAGTTACTCATCTTGGTCAGGTGAAAGTGATTTTCGAAACTAACTACTAGACAGTGAGTGGGCCTTAGCATTCTTTCTTACAGCTGTTGAGTGTGATGATGTTGTTGTTAAGTGCTGTCGAGTAGATTCCGACCCATAGCGACCCTGTATAGGGTTTCCAAGGAGCAGCTGGTGAGCTTGAACCACCGTTCAAACGACTTTGCAGTCTGACGCATTAGCCCACTGTGCCACACCAGGACTCTGTTTTGTGTGTGATGAGAGGAGTTCAAGGACAGACACAGTGCTTGCCAATCTGAATACTTAAGCCTTGGTAGCGCTTTCTGTAGGAAGCAGCCAATAATTAGTATCTTTCTTCAGTGAAGGCTAGGTCTCTCCCTGACAAGCCAGTTAAATGAGCTTAAAAATGTCTTCTTATATTTGACTTTCACAAAAGACAGGAATTTCTACGTAGAAAGTGATCAGTGGTCACTCTACTCAAAGAGTGGTCCAAGGGCCCAATGGAATTGGCACTACCTAGAAACTTTTTCTTGTTAAGTGCTGTCAAGTCAGTTCCGACTCACTGCAACACTGTATAGGGTTGCCAAGGGGGAGTTTGTTAGAAATGAAGAATTTCAGGCTGTCATCACAGATTTTGAAAGTCTGAGTCTACATTTTGACTAGATATTCAGGTGATTCATATATACCTTTGAATTTTGCTAAACATTGATCTAGAGAGGATATGATTTATTTATTTACTTTTTAAAGTGGCAGAATTACAGGAACTTGTGATGTTTGGAGATTATTTGTATTTTATAGTATAGATAATAAATTTATAATTCTTTTTAATAGAATTGGTTTTTAGAGCAATTTAGGGTTACAGAAACATTGTGTAGAAAGTACAGTGTTCTCACACACCCTGTTCTCACACTTGCACATAATTTCTCTTATTAACAGCTTGCATTGTTTCTTTTAAAAGTCATGGTAAGCTGTTTTTAAAATTTTTGGTGTTTTACTTCTTAATTTATAACCTTAAGTAATAAAATTGTACTCTGTCACACTAAGTACTTATTAATACTTGATTAATCAAATTAAAATAACATAACTTGTGGCTATTTACAAGACATCAGTCAAGCAATGAGTAGATACTGGAAAGTATATACGATTTTGGTGTTTCTTGGTTGTCTAAGAAGGAGCCCTAGTGGTGCTGTAGGCTATGGACTGCACTGCGAATCACAAGGCCTGTCATGGTGCAGGCCCAACAGCCTCTTTGCGGGAGAAAGAGCAAGCTTTCTGCCCCCATGAAGAGTTATAGCCTCTGAAACTCTGTACAGACTTAATGGCAGTGGGGTTTGGGTTTGGTTGCCTAACACTGCCACGCACTGTTGTTAGTTGGCCGTCACTCATGGTGACCTAATATGTAGCAGAAAGACACACTGTACAATCCTGGACCATGTTAATGACTGTTGGTAGGTTTGAGTCCATTGTTATGACTCTTTTGTCAGAGTCCTTCTCATGGAGGGTTTCCCTTGTTTCTGTTGACTCTCTACTTTACTAAACATGATGTCCTTGAGTAGTAAAATTATACCCTGCCATATTCTTAAGTACTTACTAATGCTGTGATTGGTCTTTTCTGATGATGTGTCCATAGGAAATGGGACAAAGTCTTGCCATCCTTGCTTCTAAGGAGTATTCTGGTTGTATTTCTTCTAAGACTGATTTGTTTGTTTTACTGGCAGTTCAAGTTCAATATTGCTCACAAACACTACACTTTGAATGGATCAGTTTTCCATCCATCTTTTCACTGCTCAGCTTTTGCATGCATATGAGGAGATTGAAAAGACATAGCTATAGGGTCAGGTACACCTTAGTTATTAAAAAAGCCATCTTTGCTTTTTATGATTTTAAAAGAGTTGTTTTGTAGCAGTTTGCCCTGTGAATATTGTTTGATTTAAAAAAAAAAAATTTTTTTTTTGGACTGCTTATTCTATGGATGTTAATTGTGGATCTAAGTAGAATAAGATTGTTGACAGCTGTAGTTTTTTACAACTTATCATGATGTTGTTTATTAGTCCATCATGCATTGTGAAGGGTAAGGATAATATGGTCTACTCTAGCTTTCTGCTCCTGTAAATACTTATACTTTCAGAAACCCTACATAGGGTTGCTATGGGTTGGAACCAACTCCATGGCACAAAACTGTGCTACCACCACCACCATCCTAGCTCTGATAGGTTGGTACTACTATGGAGAAGGAAGGTGAACCACCTTTGGCAAGAGTGGAGCTTACAGTGTGGAAAGGGAAAACCAAGTAGGCTAATAGGAGAAGTTACTTCTCTTGCTGCTGTATGGTTATATCAGGTAAACCACTTTATCTCTGGATATGGGTCTGAAATAAGCCACTCAAGGCTTCGGTGTTTTGGCTAGCTTTGGGATGTGGTCCAAGAATGACACTGTTTGAATTTGGCTGGCTCGTGCACAGAGACTTAGTACTCATGCTTCTGGGTCTGCAGAGCTTTATTGACTTTCTTCTGGGTCATGTAGAAACAGACAGATTCTGTACAAGGGCTGAGTGCTTCAGATGAGAGTTGTCATTGTTGTTAAGTGCCGTCTAGGTGATTATGACCCATAGCAACCCAGTATAGGGATTCCACAGAGCAGCTGGTGAGCTTCAACTGCCGACATTGTTGTTCAAATAACTTTGCAGTCTGATGCATTAGCCCACAGCGCCACCCACCAGGAGAGTTTTTGTTGTTGTTAGGTGCCATCCAGTTGGTACTGACTCATAGCGACCCTATGCCCAGCAGAATGAAACACTGCCCATTCCTGGGCCAGCCTCACTATTGTTGCCATGCTGACACCTGGCCAATCCATCTTGTTGGGGGACTTCCTCTTTTGCTCTGACCCTCCACCTTACCAAACATGATATCCTTCTCCAGGGACTGGTCCCTCCTCACAATATGTTCAAAGTATGAGAGATGAAGTTTGGTCATCCTGGCCTCCAAGTTGCACTCTGGCTGTACTTCTTCCAACACGGATCTGTTTGTTCTTTTGGGCTCATGGCACTTTCAGTATTCTCCTCCACTACCATAATTGAAAAGCATTAGTTCTTCTACGGTCTTCCTTATTCACTGTCCAGCTTTCGCAAGCATATGAGGTTATTGAAAATACCATGGCTTGGGTCAGGCGCACCTTTATCCTCAAGCTGACGTAACATTTGAAAAAGGTCTTGTTCAGCAGATTTGCCTAATACAATACGTCGTTTGATTTCTTGACTGCTGCTTCCGTGAGTGTTGATAGTTGATCCAAGAATGAAGTCCTTGACAACTTTAATCTTGTTGTTGTTAAGTGCCATCGAGTCGGTTCCGACCCATAACGACCCTGTACAGGGTTTCCGAGGGTGTAAATCTTTACGGGAGTAGAAAGCCTCATCTTTCTCCCACAGAGCGGCTGCTAGTTTCAAACCGCTGACCTTAAGGTTCGCAGCCCGATTCGTAACCACTACGCTACCAGAGCTCCTTTGAACTTAGGAGGATCCAAATGGCAGGAATACAGGGTTCTTCTGTGAGCTCATGGATGCCGCTGCTGTGCATACACTGTTTTCTTCATACAGAACTGTTTTAATGCTGTTCTGTAGCAGGCATCTATACCAATTGCCACACTTATGAAACTGGAGCTTCAGATGGGTGTTTGCAGGCCCCCCATATTCTTTCTCTGTAAATGATCGGAGGGATAGTTTTCTTTTCAGTTTGGGACCATGATTCAATGTTTCTTGCTGTGGTTATTACCAGCCACAGCAAGAAAGATTGACCCCTGTCTGATAGTATGGTGAATTCTATGAGCTGTTTCTCAGAACAGTGAGGATTAAAGGTTGAATAAGGTGTTTTCCCCATTCTCATGCACTCATGATAGCTGGTCATTAGTGAGCCAGCTGTGGTGTGGGACCTTAGCTGCAGGGTGGTGAAATGGAATGCTAAGCTCTTTTCTAAGGGGAGAATAGAATTGCTCCCTAACAGCAATCAAGGTACCATTAGAGGCTACATGCAGCTGGGATACTAGTGATATAAAACAAGACCAAGCTTTGGTGGTTCTTTGTTGAGATGCTTGAATACAAGCAGTGTTAAAGTTTATTTTCTGTTGTATCATTTGAGTGTATCTTTAAAAACAGGTTATTAATATTTTCTACATAACAAGCATTTTAACTATTTGTTGTGTCTGTCTGAATAAAGTTCTGTTTAAGCACAAATACAATACATTATTTGGGATATTTGTTAGATTAAGTAGAGTTTATTTTGAAGTTAATTATTTACTCAGTTTAGTATAGCTCATAAAATGAACTTGTCTCCTCAAATGAATTTTAATAATAATTTGAGGGTTGTTTTTTAAGTGCCAATGAGTCGGTTCTGACCCATAACGACCCTGTATTGGGTTTCCAAGGAGCGGATGGTGGGTTTGAACCACTGACCTTGTGGTTCAAACTAACTTTGCAGTACAGTGAATTAGCCCACAGTGCCACACCAGAACTCCAGTTTGAGGCTAGGTTGGTAAAAATATGTTTAAAACTGTACACATAAACATACATATTTAGCCATGGGTCTTTTGCCTATAGTGTTGGAAGACAATTATTTGATGTCATTATATGGTTTGGATGTACTGGTTCCCTTGTGGCCTTTTTTTTTTTTTAAAAAAAAAGATAAAGTAGTGATTTCCTAGAATGAAAAACAAAACAAGAAAACCCCAAAAACTTTAATGGTAGATTTCTCAAAGAACAGAAATTAGGGCAAAAGTGAAAGAAAATTTTATGAATATATTTGACTTCCAAGTTGAAATGAGGTTGAAGAAATAATGGTAAATTAAGACTGCCCAGTCTTGTTCATCCTCAAAGTCATTCCTGTGTTTGAACCCATTGTTGCAACTACTGTATGAGTCCATTATTTGAGGGGCTTTCTCTTTTTCGTTCACCCCTTGTTTTACCAAGCATGATGTCCTTCTGCAGGGACTGGTACTTCCAGATAACATGGCCCAAAGTATGTGAGAGACAAAGTCTGAGGAGCATTCTGGTTGCACATTTCCATGGTGAGGTGCTTTGAATGTTTTTCTTCAACACCATACTTCAAAGGCATCAATCCTTACTCATTGCGCACATTTCCCTTGCATATGAAGCAATTGAAAATGGCTTGGATCAGACACACCTTAGTCCTCAAAGTGGCATCTCCTCTTTTACACACTTTAGAAACATCTTTTCCAGATTTGCCCAATGCATTATGTTGTTTGATTTCCTTATTGTTGCTCCCATGGGTGCTAATCATGGAATCAAGTAAATTGAAATCCTTGACAGTCTTGTCTACATTTATCATTGGTCCATTTGTGAGGATTTTTGTTTTCTCTATGTTGAGATGCAACCCTTATTAAAAACTATCTTCTTTAGTCTTTATCAGTAAGTGCTTTAAGTTTTCTTTACTTCCAGCAAGAGAGTGTGTCATTTGCATTTCACAGGTGTTTAATGAGCCGTATTTCAATCCTGATACCACAGCCTTCTTCATAGAATCCAGTTTCTTGGATTATTTGCTCAACATCCAGATAGAATAAGTATGGTGAAATAATACAGCCCTGGCACACACCTTTCCTGATTTTAAGCTATGCACTGCCCCCTTGTTCTGTTGGAATGACTGCTTCAAGGTCTATGTACAGGTTGGTGCTCATCTAAGCCCTCTTCTAGAACAGGGCAAAAGAAGGTTTAAGTAGGAAGAGAAGTTGCCTTTAGCATTTGATGTAATTGGATTGGATTGGGAGTATGTAAGTTTTTAGCCAATAGTTTTTAATTTCTATTTTATCCTTGCTGAATAAGATCTGGTAGTGCGCTTCACTGAGTTGTATTTGGTGTCCTTGCGACCTGGTATGCTGTAGATGCTCAGTAAATAGTGTACATTGTTGTTAAGTGCTGTGAAGTTGACCCTGTATAGGGTTTCCGAGGCGCAACTGATGAGTTTGAATTGCCGACTTTGTGGTTTACAGTCCAGTGCTGGTCTTACAGCATCACACCAGGAAGCATACATATCTTGGTGCATATTTAGGAAGGGATGTTCAGGAACTGTGTTTGCTTAAAATTTTACTGCAGAATCAAGAACATATATTGTTTTTGTTAATTGACGTCCAGTCAGTTCTGATTCATAGCAACCCTGTACAGGGTTTCTGTGGAGTAACTGATAAGCTTGAACCACCAACTTTACAGTTAAAACCAACCTTGCAGTCTAGCACATTAGCCCACAGCACCACACCCAAACTCCAAGACTGTATATGTTGTTGTTGTTAAGTGCTGTAGGGTTGGTTCCAACTCATTGTAACCCTCTATAGGGTTTCTGAGGAGCGCCTGGTTAGCTTAAACAGTCGACCTTGCAGTTCAAATTGATCTTGCAGTCCAGTGCATTAACCCACATGCCATACCAGGACTCCAAGACTATATATGTTACTGTTAAATGCTGTTGAATTGGTTTCGACCCTTAGCAACCCTGTTTAGGGCTTCCAAGGATCAGCTGGTGAGCTTGAACCATCGTCCTTGCAGTTCCAACCAACTTTGCAGTATAGCGTATTAGCCCACAGGGCCAGGACTCCAAGACTATATATAGACATGTTGTATTTCATAATTAGGGGGAAAATGTTTGATTTCAGATCCAAGAGACAGAGGCCCACCCAACCTTAAATGTATTTAAATACTTTATTTATAAAACAACACACATTTAAATAATAAAAACATAGTCCAGTGGAATGCTAATACCTGAAAGTGGCTTTAAATAGTTCCTTGTTAAAATATATTTACATATAAATTAGTATGTGAGCTATAAACTTGAAATCTGGAATGAGTATTATGGATTAATTAGCCTTTTTTTCCCCCCCTTGCAGAACTGGCTAGATCCTGCTAAAGAAATAAAGAGACAACTAAGAAGTGAGTATTTAAATCACCATGATTTTAAGGTAATCTGTACACTTAACAGTTGACATCTTTAAATGTATTCAAAGAATTTATAGACTAGAATCACCAATACAGAATTTATATCATATTGGCAGTTGAGAACACTAAGCGTTCTTTTTCTGAATCATGACTGTATTTTGTACCTAGCTTTGTACAGGTCAGGAGGTTCTATACTCGCAGTCCTAAATAGTTCCTCATAATATCTACCAGTCGGAAGTAACATATCTTTGTAGTTTTTATTCCTGAGGAAAGAATGATGAGCTGCTTTGTCACTGTTACTATGGATTTTTCCACTGCAGTTTGGAGATATATAAAAATAAGGATATCTGGCTCCAAAGACAGAAGCATATGAATGGGTTTCAGAAAGTTCTTGGAAAAATAGAATAAGAGATGATGGAATTTCTTTGTGAACTTTTTGAAGCCGCTCCCCTATTGTTTGGTATATACAGTGGATTGAGGATGTTAGGGGGGAAAAACCTGTGGAGCAACTTTTTCAGTTTTCTGCCTTCTCATTTGTTCCACAATCCTAGGCCACTGTATGCGTTCTTTGAATTTGGATTTGTAAGTAGACTTGCTTGTTCCTTTCTTCTAATTCCTCATTTGTTCTCCTTTGAAGAATTCCGGAATGACTCAAATGTGCTCTAAGCAGCTTCAGGTCCTCTCTACAGGTTCTGCCTTTCCAGGTTACCTTGCCTCTGGCAGGGTTTGTGATATCTGTGCCAAGAAATTATCACCACAGAGAAATTTCTGATAGGAATCTAGACACTAGATTTACTTCAGGGTCTGTGAATGACTAAAGCAGAAAAGGTAGGGAGCCAAGAGCAGCTGGAAATTGTCACCAGGGTGAGACATCTGAAGGGTGGTAAATTCATAACAGCTTTTCTGCAGTTTGGGCCTTCAAACCTAGATTCCTTTGTGCCAGCCTACAAAATGCCCTTCTGCTGTTGATTTAATTCCCCTTACTATTCCTAGCATCAAGACGCTAGAACAAATCTATCCTTTCCTTTTTGTTCCTTTCTTTCTAACTTCTGTCTCCCATTTTAGTTTCCCTACATTTCCTTTTCTTTCTCCCTTGAATTAAGAATATTTTTCATAGCATTTCTATCCTTTTTTCCTTCTCTATTCTCTTTTTATTTGGAGCATAAACCTTATTCTTCCCATTTCCTCTCTCTCTCTTTTTTAATGTCTTGGTTAACAATGATCAACTTTCTTGTTTTGCTAAAACTAGGGGAGTTTCCTATATGAGTGACTTTAAGTGATAAAACGGATGCACTCCTAGTCAAACTGGGACAATTAGTTGGTGAACATACCTTGTGTATGTGTGTGTGTGTGTGTGTGTGTGTGTATGTGTGTGTGTTTGGGTAACTGTTTACAGAATAATTTAGTTTTCCACTCAATAATTTGTGCACATTTGATTTCATGATGTTAGATCTCCTCAGTGTTACAGCTCTGTTCTTTCTTCCTCCCTGGGTTCCCATTTACGATGGTCCTTCTTTCGTGATGTTTTAGGCACCCGGTGGCTCCACTTTTGACTATGTTCTCTAGCTGTCTAACGTTCCTTCCTCCTCCTGTCCTCATAAATGGCATGATATGTGCTTGCACACATGTGTGTTCTCTTTGATTCTCTCTGTTTCATCTAGTAGTTTCTAATCATGAAGGAAAAAAAGAAAAGGATTTTAATAGACATAGATGCATTGTGCTTACATTATAGAAAAGAGCCCACATTGGAGTTGTGGGGTAAATATAAAACTGCTAACCACAAGGTGGGAGGTGCAAACCTACCAACTGCTCTATGGGAATAAGATGAGGCTGTGTGTGCTCTGTAAAGATTACTGTCTTGCAAAATCTATATAGGTAGGTCCCTGGTTGAAATGTACTTGAAGACAGTGGGTTTGGTTAATTATAGAAGAAATTGTACCAGAAAGATTGAGAATATTTGTCATTGTCTCTATAGTTCTGACATGCTTTTTTGTATGAATGCATGGATTTAGAAACATAAGAGATGCTTAGTACTTATACGTTCTCTGAAACCTGACTTGTCTGTCAAGTGACCTAAACCATAGAGAGAACAGGATAATCTCCAAAATCCTTTGATAATCCATCTGGTTGTTGTCTATGGTTTTGTTTTGGCTCTTGTATGCTGCTCATTTCAGAGTCTTGGAGAATTCCTTACTTTTGGAAATGCAAAACTCTTGTTGATTATGGATTATATAACTCTATTTTGATTATTTGTTATTTTAGAGTTATTTCAGACTTTTGCCCTTGTGGTTTGGCAGGAGGGATAACAGGATAAATAGGATCTGACTTTTTCAGACTTTTGGAGCCAGCTCTTCAAATGGCATTCTGTAATGTTATAATCATGAAAGTAGACTTAGAAAATGACGTTTGGCTGTTGCTTTTTCTGCTTGTGTTAAAATGGACTAAATAAAGAGCTTGGATTATTTTAGCCTAGCCATTTTTTTTTTTAAATGTTTTATTGTGAATTATGTGATAGTTTACATGGGAGAACATTAGTTTTACATTCATTCTATCATATATTGTCTCATTACCATGGTTACAATCCCCTCAATGGATCATCAACCAACCAAAGGGTATATCCTGCAAACCGGCCCCCAACACACACCCCCTCTCCCCGGTCTTCAGCACAAGCCCCTCTCCCTCTCTGGAGCTAAAGTCCCCAGCTGCTCCATCGCTCCACGTCATCGTATCTGCCTCCATCTCAGGCATCACTGCTTCTCTGGGTAGGGTCCCGCTCTCTGCTCTTCTCCCTTGATGGTCCTAGGGACTTCCACTCCTAAACTGGAAAGTTAATCACTCCCCTCCTTGCTATAAAACATCTACCTTTACATTCCCAACCCTCACAATAAGTCTTGATAACAATTATTCACTATTGTATCACAGGAGACCCGTCTGCATCTCATTTCATCAGCCCTGCCTAGACAGATTGGATACTACTCACTGGAGATTCTACCTTCCTCCAAGCCCTCTGGATCTAGGTTCCCTCTTGAAAGCTTGTAAGCCAGTAACTTCTTGCTCAAATTGTATCAGATTACTCTTTTTTTCCCCTCTTTCTTCTGGTTGAGCTCTGATCATCCAGTCATTGAAGCCAGGGCAAGTGGGTATCATCTGCAAGTGTGGGTGTTCTTTGGCATATGCCCTCTCATCTGCTGGATGCTTCACTCTCCACTCTAGTCAGTCCTCTGTGGCTATGTCACTTACTCTGGGCCCAAGAGTCCTCAGGTCTTGCCACCCTGCTGGCCAACCAGATCTTCACCCGGGTTCACAGAAGTCTTTTGAACATTGTAGGGCTTAGCTTGCAGCTTCACTGCTGTTTTTCCCTCACTTCCCCTTATTGTTGATGAGCGTGGTCACCAATCCGAGCGTGTATTCCCATTGAGTCTTAGTCTTGGAAGGGGGACCCAACCACTTGCCTTGATGTTTCCTGTGTAAGCAACTTGCTTGTTCTTAGAGTAATAGTAGGTCTGCCTATGTTGATTTATATTTTTCCTATAGGTCTGTCTTTCAAGAAGTATCTTCTGTTCTTTTAGCCATTCCAGGCTGGTCTGCTCATCCTTTAAAGTGGAAATTTCCCATCTCTGGAGATCTGGTTGTGGTTCAGGCTTCCACCTGTAGTTTTATGTATTGCAGAGGCTCTGCAGGAAGCTTCCTTCACTGGACACGTTGTAGCCCCATTTTAGGTATTCCAATCAATTGTATAGCCTATCCTTTTGTATGGTGGTTTTATTATTATTGTTTTGAATTAATGGGCAATTAATAAAGGTAAATATTAATGTTTTTGAGTATCTTATTGTGGTTTGATTTGCATTTCTGATGGCAAGTGATATATCGAGCATGTTTTCATGTGTTTGTTGGCTATTTGAGTATCTTCTTTGGCGAGATGTCTACCTCAAGTCATTTGCCCATTTTATGATTGAGTTATTTGTCTTTTTCTGTTAAGTTGTAGACGTTTTATATACATGAGGTTAAATCTAAAAATCTTGCTACAAAACCATTGTTGTTGTTTTGAAGTGCTATCGAGTCAATTCCGACCCATAGTGACCCTGTGTAGGGTTTCTGAGGAGCAGCTGGTGAGCTTGAACTGCCAACCTTGCAGTTCACATGGCTTTCCAGTCTGGTGCATTAACCCACATTTTTGTTCTTGTGAGGTGCCATTGTGAGGTGCCATTGAGTCGGTTCTTGTGAGGTGCCATTGAGTCAGTACCGACCCATAGCAACGTTATGCACAGCAGAATGAAATACTGCCCGATCCTGGGCCAACCTCACTACTGCTTCGATGCTGCCACATAGTTATCTTTATTAAACAAAAATACAAAATGTGAAGTTACTGTTCTTCTGTTATCCTCCATTAGGTCTATACACTTCTAAAGGTGTTGTTTCCATTTCTCTTACCCTTCCCCAAAGAAATCTGGGCTCTTTGATTTATATCACATCAAAACGGCAGTTCTGGTTTCTTCAAGGGACTCAAATCATGTTCCTTTGAAATGTTCAAGTTTGGGAAACAAAAAGGATTCTGAAGGGCAAGATTAGGGCTTTGGGGTAAATAAGATTAAGGTTTCCTAAAGAAATTCTACCCTCCATGGATCAACAGGTATATTTTCATAATGGAAAAAAATTTCTCAGTGTAACTTTGCTGACGGTTTTCTTCACTAGTGCCATTTTAAATTTTCTTAAAATTTCTACCTAATAAGCCTCAGTGGCAACCTTGTGTCCGTAAAGAAAATTTATCAAGATTATTACTCTTGGGAATCCCAAATAACAGTTGCCATTCCCCTCAGGGCTCACCTCTCTACCTTGATATTAAGTAGCCCACCAGTTAAATTTAACTGGCCCCAGGAACCACTGTTTTTGACTGGACTTTTTTTACTTCCTTTCTTTTTTCCCTTTGAAGGCACCCTAATGAAACTAAGACAAATGTATTGCTAACAGGATTTGTTTGCACCCTTCACTAACACAGAGACATATTAGAATATAGTTTTGTATGGAATAAGCCTATGTTTGTATGAACTGGAACCTTAATAGCAATGCTTTTGACATACCATCCTATTTTAGTTATTAGATTCTTGTCAGACATGATTTCTGAAGGTAATCAATCTATTGGTTAGTAGCTTGTCTTTTCACATTTTTGGCAGTTTCTGGTGAACAAAATTTTTATGAGATCCATTTATGTATTCTGTGTTTTACTGTTAGTGCTATTTGTTACTGCCTTCATTTTCTTCCAAGAATTTTAAGGTAATAGATGGCACGTTAAGTGCTGTCACGTTGGTTCCCGTCGATTCGGTTCTGACTCAGAGAGACCCTGTGTATAGGGTTTCTGAGGAGCAGCTGGTAGACTTGAACCGCCAACTTTGCAGTTCAAAAGCTTATCCTGAAGTACCACACCTAGACTCCTGGTCCTTAATCCATTTTGAATTTGTTTTGTTTATGGTGTGAGTCATGGATCCTGTTTCCGTTTTCTGTATGTGGAAATCCAGTTTTCATCACACCATTAATTGAAGAGATTCTTCCCATGGAATGGAGGTTGCATCTTTGTTAAACCAATTGATCATAGCTGTCTGAGTGTTTTTCTGGTCTTTCAATTCTATTTTGCTTGTCTTTGTGTCTGTTGTTAATACCAGTACTAGTCTGTTTTGATTCCTGTAGCCATATAATACGGTTTAAAATCAGGAAGTATGACAATTGAACCAAGAGGGTGAGTTCAGTTCCAGACTTGAGGATTGACCAAGAGCCATAGTCTTGGTTCCTCCAGTTTCTTTCTGATCCATGAACCTGGTCTTTTTACAATTTTGAGTTTTGTTCATTATTTTCTTGTGGGATCTCTTTTAACATTTCAAAAAGTTCACGAATCATTTTTTGTGTAGTTATCATTGTCACTTGATCTTTACCGCCCTTCTCCAAACCATGTCAAAACCCTAAAAGACTTTTTTTGTTTTTTAAGAATGGAGACTATATGATCCTTGGAAGTCTTGTGGTAAAAAGAAGTCTTACCTTAGAACTATTAGTGCATAAGTTATATTAGTGTGATTGCATTACGGATCACCATAGAAGACATTTGCTGAAGTTCCAGCAAATGTTTATTTAAAAAGTGAATGTCTTTTTTCTTGGTGGGATTTATATAATTGATTTTTATTAATTTTGTTTTTGTTTTATAAATGATGCTACTTTAAATGGGGGGAAAAAAATCTCTAAACTGACTTACTGTGAGATTAATCTTCTGTATTGTTTGAACACTGACCTCTAAGTTTGAGCAAAATAAGTAGCTCTTCTGTGGATTGAGTAAATAACCTTCATGTTTAATAATTCCAGATCTTCCCTGGCTGTTCACTTTTAATGTGAAGTTTTATCCTCCTGATCCTTCTCAGTTGACCGAAGATATTACCAGGTACTATACATTTTTATTTATGAATGAATGTTTACTCATATCTTTCATTTCTGTGCTCTAAAAGAATGGTGCTCAGGGTTAAAAACCAAAGCAAGTTTTTATAAATTTAATGTTAGAAAGTTTACTCGGAAATGTGTACTCCCAAATAGTTTGAAATGATGCTGACTTAAAAAAAAAAAAAAAATTCGCTTTTCTTTTTCTTTCTCAGTTTCCCCATTTATATTATAA
>NW_006408531.1:22439182-22439853 GCF_000296735.1 Chrysochloris asiatica
ATTTACACCCTCGGAAACCCTGTACAGGGTCGCTATGGGTCGGACCCGACTCAACGGCACTTAACAACAACAACAACATATATATATATATATATTGTTTCCAACTTTATTCCCATGTTAGACTTACAAAATTGATACTAAACATTCAGATTTTAATAATAGGCTGTGTTTATTGTCTAACATACACCTACCTGTTCATACAAAGGTGATTTGAATACTGAAATGTGAAATTAATTTTAGATATAAATTGAATTGTTCCACTTCTAAAAACTAAACAAATACTCAAAAGAGAACAAATGAACTCATAAGGTAGAGTTTCTTATTTCCATTCCCTGTGAGGTTGTCTGGGCTATAGGAATATGAGTTTAAGTTGCTAGTCAAGGATTCATTGTAGGAAGAATAGAACATTTATTGATACTGAGAGTGGTTGAGTATTTCTATGGTCACCAAGGGTTATTGTGAATCAACAAGTACCCCGATGTCTTAGCCCTATTAGAGTGGATGCCAATGAAAGGATTTTGTAGCTCTGGTGAAAATAGGTGAGATTGAAGATATATGTTGTTGTTGTTATGTGCTGTGGAGTCGGTTCTGACTCATAGCAACTCTGTACAGGGTTTCTGAGGCTGTAAATCTTTACGGGAGCAGAAAGCCTCATCTTTCTCCCATGGAAC
>NW_006408531.1:22439953-22454155 GCF_000296735.1 Chrysochloris asiatica
TATATATATATATATTTGTAAATAAATATTATCTATATGGTCTAAGTACTTTCCGAAAACTAGAGGGTATTTAGTAAAAGATTCTGCATATCTGTGGCTCCTGTGGCTTTGAGGCTCTCTCCTAGGCGAGTTTCTGTTGGACATCAATTTGTGTAGCTGTCTTAACGTGCTTAAAGAGTGCATGGTATCCATGCCTAAGCTATGAATAATGAATATTGTTTTCTAAGATCAGGAAAGTGGCAGGTCTTTAGTTTACTTTTGGTACTTGTTACTGAATAGGGATACTGGTTAAGCTCTGATTGAATTAACTTCCACTAGTAAATAATAAATCGTAGCTTTTGTAACTGCACAGTGAGCAGTTTGGAGCATGAAACCTGACGGGTTGGCATACAAAGGATACAGAACTTCACCACAGGAGTGCTTTTGAACAAAGGATGTAATTGGGACTTTGAGAAACGCCCTCTCTGTACACATACCCCTCTGTGTAGTTATTTGTTTGGGGGATTATATATAATTGTTTGATGATTGTAGCCTAATAATATCAGTAAGTTCTTTGGTGTTTCTTCTCCAGCCCCCGCCCCCCTTTTCTTTTAAGCAAGGCTTAGACAGTTACCTTGTCTTGTCTGTGGTGGGAGGAGTTATGTAATCTGGAGTAACTAAAAGCCTCAGTGGTGCAGCCTGAGACCAACCACCTGCCTGTACTTGTGGCCTGCCAGCCTAAATGTCGTGATTAACGTGTTCTCCAAGACTTGAGTGAACATTTAGAAGGTGTGGTAGGATTTGAGCAGAGCATTAACACTATTCACAGTAATGTTTGAAGAGTAATGGTGTGTGAAGAAGATAGAGTTGGGAAATGTGGGCGCACTTGCAGTTTTAGTTTGACATTTTTAGAGTATTAGAATAAGGCTTTGGCAAACAAAGAAAGTACCAATGTGAAAAGATTTTTAGTAAGAGACTGAACCTTTGTAGTAGGCCTTAAAAGTGTTGGAGAACTAACACTGTTATCTAATTATACTTTGAGAACTTGAGAACAACCTGAAATTGTAGTTAAAACATAGTTGTCTAAAATAAAATAAATGCTCATTTTGTTCTGGGGGGAGGGTGTGAAGGAACATGTTGTTAGTTGCCATCGAGTCATGTCTGACTCATAACGAGCCCATGTACAGGAGAACAGAACACTGGCTGGTCCTTTGCCGTCCTGGCAATTGTTCCTATGTTTGGGCCTATTGTTACAGCATCTGACAGTATCTCATTGAGGGTCTTCCTACTCTGCTTTGTCCAGCATATGTTCTCTACTATACCAAGCATGATGGTCATTTTTCAGGGACTGGTCTATTCTGGTAACATGTTTAATCTCTTTATAAACAAGAGCTCCTTGCAATGCATAAAAATACCCAAATAGTATTTAAAACCAGTGATAGTAAGGAGCCTTTCACCCCTCAGAAAATCATTGAGTATTTTTCTTGTGGTAAGTATTGTGTTAATTGTGGGACTACATTGATGATAAGGAGAGCCCCCGCCCTACCTGCTTTGATTTCAGTTGTGATCCAGGGTTGAGTGAACCAGGTGATGTCTGAAACCATATGCTGGGATGTGTCCTCTGGCCCAACAAGGAAGTCTGGAGGCCAGTGCTCCCCGTTGAATGTGAAGGGGTAGGGAGCAAAAGGCTCTGAAACGTAGGCTAGGCAACAAGAAGAAGGTGGCCAGCTGCCAATGGGAATGGCAGCCTTTAAGACATTCTCAAGAGGGAAGGCACTTAACTTATAGTTGGGAGGAGATCAGTGGTAATCTTAACAAGTGATTACATTCAAGAGTAGCGATTAGGTTTTAAAATAGTACAAAAGGAGTAGCTAGCAAAACTGAAACATCTGCATGAAATATAAATAACATATTATTTATGGTTTTACCAGGAAGAGGAAAATATAAATGCTTTTATAACGGTATAAAGTAAGTCACTTGGAGCATTGAATAATAATAGTAACTAGTATTGGCTAATGGAGTGCTGATAGCACTGTAGGATAAGCACTGGACTACTAACCACAAGGCTGGAAGTTCAAGCCCACTTGCTGCTCCATGGGACAAAGATGAGGCTTTCTGGTCTCTTAAAGATTACCACCTTGGAAACCCTATACAGGGTCACAATGAGTCAGAATCAAATCGATGGCATCTAACAACAATACCAATTATTGGCTAATAATGATAGAAATAATAATATAGAAGCCTGTTATTGATTTCTAGGTAGTACCATACCAAGTATTTTATTTATATAATTGAATTTTATCCTTACCTTCAGAGGGAGGTAGAACTCTCCCCATTTTCCAGGTGAGTAATTGCTCTTACACAAGTACATTAACTTGCTCAAGGTCACGTAGAGACAATCTGTAGCCCAGGCCTTTTCTACTGTACTGAGTTAGCTCAGTGGAAGCTAAGTGGGCAAGGGAAGGGGAGGCCTTTTAAAAGGTGAGATTACTTACAGTTGTTCCAGATGTCTCAGGAAAAGAAGAAATTAGTATTGAAAAGGTAGAGAGAATAAAGCATGGGTTTCCTTGACTTTTCTCGCAAATGCTTAGGACTCTGCAGTCACTTTTTAGTTTAAGAATCTTTGCTACTTTCCAGAAGGGCATGATAATTTTTATTGCAGTTTTAAATCCAGGGAGACAAAGTTGAACTGATTAGAATATTTACCTTCTCATACAGAGTTCTTTGTTTTAATAGTTGTAACTGACCAGGTATTCCCAGAACAGCAATTTGGAATTTTCCCAGACTCTTAACCTCTGGACTCCGTGTCTTTAGGTAACCTATAGGTTGCTAGTCCAAGGAGCAAGATGGGGCATCTTGTTAGAGAAGATTACTTTTGCTGTGGGATATTAAGAATGAATGTGTTTTGTATATTTGTTTATCAAGAAACATTAGGACTCAAGGATTCTGTGTTCTCTCCTACTTCTCACAGATACTTCTTGTGCCTTCAGCTCAGGCAGGACATTGCCTCAGGCCGCCTGCCCTGCTCTTTTGTTACTCACGCCCTTTTGGGATCCTACACACTGCAGGCTGAACTTGGGGACTATGACCCAGAAGAACATGATCATGATGACCTCAGTAACTTCCAATTTGCCCCCTCCCAGACAAAGGAACTGGAAGAGAAGGTGGCCGAGCTACACAAGACCCACAGGTCTGTTGACATGTGACTGGAACGAGAAAGGCTGTAATAGATTAGCTCCTCTAATAACATTTGCCGGGAGTCCCTGCATGGCTCAACTGCTTTTAGCATTGTACTAACCAAAAGATTGGCCTTTCCTACCTACTCCAAGGCACCTTGGAAGATAGACCTGATGATCTGCTTCCCAAAAGTCCCTTCTTTAAAACCTATGGAGCAGTACTGCTCTTCGTACATGGGATCACCATGATTTGCCAGGAACTAATAAGAGCAATGTAATATACTAGTTAGATATCTGAGCTTGGTTTATGGGATTAACCAGTTTTTCTTCATGGAGCGTCACCTGGTACTGATCCTTATGAACCATGTTCATGAGAAGAAATGTTTTTGTTTAATAAAAATTTACTTTTCCCTATGACATCTTTTCCTCCTCACCTCAGTCCTGTCCCTTGGCACACACGTTTGCACATGCACAAGCGCACACAAGGCAAACATACCCACATACTGGGTTGCCATTTACTTAGTATTTCTTCTGCCTTTTGATTATTTTCTTATTATCCTACTTGATATGAAAGTTGGGAAGATGATAATTCCTCAGGATTGAATGAGAAGTGTGGGTGGTGATGGACATAGGAGTAGAAGTGGAAGCATACAGGTGTTACCCTAACCACGGACACTTGCCTGTTAGTATAGCTAAGAATTATACAAATTATTTGTACTTGGAAAACTTTTTGGTGTGTATGGAAATAATGAGTTTTCTAACACAAGTTTTTAAACTCATACAAAATTACATTAAATTATAAGAGCTACCAAATTATAGGAGTCCTGGTGTGGTGCTGTGGGATAAAGCAGTGACTGCAAAGGTTGGTTTGAACCACAAGGTCAGCAGTTCAAACCCACCAGCTCCTTGGAAACCCCACACAGGGTCATTATGAGTCAGAAATGACTCAGCAGCACTTAACAGCAGCAGTTACCAAATTATAATTGTGTCATATTGCAAAAATTTTATAAAGTTTTGGTTTAAAATAGTTTAAAAGAAACATTTTAAGAATTAGGAGTTTTAAAACAATCCATATTCATTGACTTTCATTTTACATGAATAAATGCAACAATAGACAGAATGTATCCTCAATCAAATCTTTAAAATCAAATACCCATCGTTCTGATCTTCATTTCATCAGTCTTTGTGGAAAATAAAATAAGGGCTAAGAATTTATCTTAGAACAATGAAACCTTTTTTATTTTCTTTCTTTTTCATTATTCCCCAGTGGGGGGAAAACTCATAGGTAACTTCTGTACTTTGCTTCTTATTTTTCTAATATGAATTAAGTGAAGGTTTACAGAGCAGAGATTCAGATTTGCATTAAAGAAATCCTACACTTCTTTACATCTCGATTGCAATCCCCTCGATGTAACATCACATACCCCATGTCCTCCAGGTCTTGTTTCCATTCCTCCTCCCTTCCCCACCCTTCTGAAGTGCCTGTCCTTAGGTAAAGGCTCTGCCCTTGTGATCTCAAATGGTTGACCATTTCTATAGTGTGCATACATCATACATGTTGCTGTCTTCCCATAAACCTATCTATTGCTTGACTGAAAATTTGAGCGACAGCGGTGAATTCACTTGAAGACTTGAACTGACCAAAGACCATAGTCACAGGGTTCCACCAGTCTCTGTGGTTTTTTTCTTCATGATTTTATGTTTTGTTTCTCATTTTCTTCACTTCTATCCAGGATCTTCTAATGTGATCCCTTTCAGAGCCACAACTTAACTTGCTAAGATAGAGTAAGGGTAGAAGTACAACTCCCTGCAGTTAACAATTTGAAGATCATGAGAAAATGGTAGAGATGAGCAGTTGAGTCTTCTTACTGGTTCCCATTTGGGTCACATTTGCATCTACCAATAATATAATCTTGTTTCTTTTGATTCTTAGGGGCTTATCTCCAGCGCAAGCTGATTCTCAGTTCTTAGAAAATGCAAAGAGGCTCTCCATGTATGGTGTTGACCTGCATCATGCTAAGGTATTGTAAATGTAACCGTGAAAGAGACATTGTTCCAGGCTTGACTAGAGTTTTGAGAGGGCCCCAGTTTCTGAATAGCTTAGTTCACTTCTGGGAGCAAGCTATTCACCTCACTTGAGGTTCTCTGTAGTATTTCTTTGGTCGCTACTGGTGGGGTGTATGGTTGGGATAAGGACCACCTGTTCTCCCTCAACTTTGTTCTTCTCTACCTTTTTATGTAATACCTTTTCATATGTCCTTGTCTTAAAACTCATCTGTCAAACTTTCTCCTGATCCATTGTTTTCTACTCATTCTTTATGCTGAGCCCCAACTTCTGCTATGCCAATACCAGCTCCCCTCCTCCACCTCTATTTTGAGAGAAGAGAGCAGAGCCTAACAACCACAAAGGGCAAAAGTGACGTGAATATGATTACCTACCAAAAAACTTCTGAGCTGTGAAGGAGTGCTTCAGTTGGGCTCCTCCCTGTAGGTGTGTATGTTTCATACTTCATGAGGGTAAAGTAGACTGGTCCAAATCTTTCATTGTAATTGGAGAAGTGGAAAAAGAAAGAATGAAATAGTAGGAGAAGCTAGGGGTGGGTTGGATGAATGCTGGTAACATCACCTGCTTCATGATTTCAGTTATGATGATCACATAGTGGGGAGAGTCGAGGGTAACAAGAGGTACAGTAGAAAGATAGATTTCAGTTATGATGATCACATATTGGGGAGAGTCGAGGTTAACAAGAAAGAGGTACAGTAGAAAGATGGATTTGGCTTTGTAAAATAAAGCCAGAGTTACCGTAACTTACTGAGAAAGCCTGTAAGTTAGCTGTTTTTCAAAGACACTGCTAATCTCTACGTTGCAGCATGGGAAACTGGTATTAGATTATTTGAGCTGTCTCTAGGAAGCCTCCCCCAACCCTCCCCTCCCCCCTGCCAAATCTCTTCCTTTCTTTTATGTTATTAATAGTACTTCATTTTGCAAAAACACTTCTTTTCCGTTCAATAATTTCCTTTACTCATTAAATATTTTTTCTCACTACAAAAATTCATGTTCATCATATAAAATAGAAACAAACAGAAGGATATAAAAATTACTTAAATCTCTATATGCAGAAATAAGCATTGTTAAGGATTGTTATGAATCAGAAAGGATTCGACGGCACTTAACAACAACAATATTTTGGTACATTTTCTTGTTTGCTTTTGAACTGTGAGCCATTGTCCTCATACTTTTGTAAAAAACTTAATTATATTCTTAATATAGTTTTATGAAGTTATTTCTTTTAAACTTTTTGCCATTCCAGTGAGTAATCTTTGCCAGCATCATTTTAAGTCCTAGGAGCTGTAGCCTCTTTAATTTTTGAAAGTACTTACACATGAGCTATTTCATTTAAGCTCTGAACCTTTTTGTTTTACAACTACTAATGCAGAAAGTGACTTGTTTAGAGCCGTACTTGTTCATTAGTGTCATCTATTAAAGGCTAAAAGAAACCATCTAATGCTGGAGTGATGTTTCATCTTATTTTTTCATCTGATGGGGACTAGCTTGGGCAGCTGAAACCAGAAATAAGGGGGGCAGGAAAGAATAGGTGTAGAATTGCAGTTCAAATCCACCAGCCACTCTGAGGTAGAAAGATGATGCTTTTGCTTCTGTAAGAACTTAGAGCTTCAGAAACCCTATGCGGGGTTACCATGAGTTGGAACTAACTTGGCACACAAGAAGCCTGCTTTGTCTCTAAATTCTGCTTGTCTTAATCATACAGTAACTTTGCATCGGGTTACTTTATTGATAAATTAGAAAACACTTCTTAGCTGACAGTACTGTAAGATTTCAAGATTCTTATTTTTACTGTTGAATCTTAGATAATAAAATTATGCCTCTGTTAGGAGTCTAACCTGAGCTCTTGCTCTGTAGTTAAGAGCAGATTCTTTTTTTTTTTTTTTTTTAATTCAAAGTGTCATTCATTCATTTAGTTTACCATCTTGTAGACTCATTGGGTAATAAATATTTGATAAGCAAGATATTTGTAGCTTACTGAAAAGAATACATCAATTTAAAAGAAAATTTCATGTTGTTTATTGTTTTCTGACATTATACGTTTTCCACTGCCTTAAGATTAGGTATTCTTAATTAGAAGATGGCGCACACACATGAAAATCAGTTGAGGAAGGGTTGACTAAAGAGATAAAGGTGCAAGAAAACCCACAGGGACTGTATGATCCCATCTCAGTCCCTGTAGGTCAAGAAGGACTGAGGCCCAAGAGTAGTTGCCAGAAGACACAAGGAGTGAGCTGTTTCCAGTGGAGCCATGCCTGTCAGAGGGGCCGAGCCAATCTGATGTCATTCCACAAGAGGGAGTCTGGGTATTAGATACCCTTTCCTTCTTCCTTCCCTCCGTCTCTCCCTCTTCTCTCTCTGATCTTTGCTCAGAGCTGTACATCAAATGAATCCTTTCAGAAGCCAGTGACCATGGAATTCTGTTGCTACCCATATGTGGCAGCTTCTTGGGGGCAGGATGCATGGCTGAGAAGGGCACGCCTTTATGTTAATTTATATTTCTGACTGTATTGCTGGATGGCAGAAGGCAAATATGGAGGACATACTTTTCTCTTTTACTTCCTACCGTTTATCTGCAATTTCTGTTCACACAGATACTCAGGATTTTAAAACAGTATCTGGAGCTACCCCAAGTGAAAACCAATTTGTTTGAATCCAGGTTATGTTTCTATACTAAAATATAATTGCTTCAGTGTCCTGTCCAAAGATTGCTTTAAACTAGAGGACTTTTGTTCAGTGTTTCAAATGAGCGTGGCCTCCTTACTTGTGGTGAGAACATGCTGTCTTGGGCAATCTTTGGTATTGTTCCCTGCCACCATGCCAGTTATATTTTTGGCAAACATACCACTTGAATCTGGTGCCAGGTTGCTTGGACACCTGTGACTGCCCCACATTAGCTTTGTATTCTTTTCCTAGAGAGAATTACGGCTACCAGAGAAAAATTACTAAAGCACCTTGTCTATCTATCTATATCTATACTAACTATACACACACACACACACACACACTAACTGAACTATACACATATACACATATAACTGGAAGTTTGGAGGTTCAAACCCACCAACTGTTCCTTGGGAACCCTATACAGGTTAGCTGTGAGTTGTAATCAGTTCAGTGGCACTTAGCAACAAAAACAGCATATAAAATGTTTTAATGGAGGAGGTGGTCATTTTATTTGTGCACATGAATTGTTCAACTATCACATCTGATAAGGCAATTGGCACCTAGTATTATTTAAAAAAAACAAATATAATTGTCTTAAATTTTTCTCTTTATATGTCTTGAATGAAATTCAGTTCTACCCTGAAAACTAATAATTTGTATAATTTGAAGATTGTACAGGTTAGATCTTCACCACTACTTAAAATGTTCAGAGACAGTTGTCCACTTTTGTCCAACAATTCATTTTGTTTTTAAAGTCTTTCAGACTTCTGGTTATTCTAGACAGTCATCTACTCCAAGGAAAAGCTCTAGGGCAGCAGTCATTATTAATAAGTTTGAGAGTAGTCTGCGTTCTTTTGAAATAAGCCATCCAAAGGGGTGTTATAATGAGAACTGGATATCAACACTCTCAGTTATTAATAAGCTGCTAAAATACTGAAGAGATTTCAACTCTGTCATCCTACACAAGAAATTTTCAATGCGAGATGGGTACTTTACAGATTATAGACATAATTTTGAAGAATTATTAGTATAATCCTTCTGAAATAAATTTATCTAAAACAGAATGACTCAGTGAACCTTCAAGTAAGCCAAGGTACAGTCACTGAGGACTGGGCTGTTGTTGTTGTTGTTGTTAAGTGCCATCGAGTCAGGTCCGACCCATAGCGACCCTGTACAGGGTTTCCGAGGGTATAAATCTTTACGGGAGTAGAAAGCCTCATCTTTCTCCCGCGGAGCGGCTGGTAGTTTCGAACCGCTGACCTTAAGGTTCGCAGCCCGATTCGTAACCACTACGCTACCAGAGCTCCTGGGCTAGACTCCAGCAAAACCCATTTTATCTCCCATATCTTCAAGCTCTCTAAATCTAGTTGTTTCCTTTTTTCCTCTTTAGCTCTTACAACAGAGCTTGAAAATTCATTTATATATATATGCCTTTTGAAGAATATTGGTCTCCACAGTGATACTACAGTAACTCTTTGGCAAATCAGTTTGATTCTTGTAAAGAATAGACCGAAGATGTGTGTTGTGTCCTGTTTCCGTTAAATTGCTTGCTATCCCTGAATTTTAAATTCAGACCGGTTAAATTGGCATTCCTGGTTATAGTTTGAGGGAGACAGCTTCCTGGAACTATGTAACTTTCACAGCTCTAACGCTGGTCAACTGGTTATTCTTGGCAGGACTCCGAGGGTGTGGACATCAAGCTGGGTGTGTGTGCTAATGGACTTCTCATTTACAAAGACAGACTCAGAATCAATCGTTTTGCTTGGCCGAAAATCTTGAAAATTTCCTATAAACGCAGCAACTTCTACATTAAAGTGAGGCCAGCCGAGGTAAGCAATACCACGTCCCCATCGGTCCATTTAATCAGCACTTACCAGTGTTCTCCTTTAGGGCAGAACAACTTTTTTTACATTATCTTTTGATTATATTTTTCCATGGACTTTTTGAAGTCCCTTCGTATTTCCTAGTGTTAAAAATAAACAACTAAACCTTCTGTCGGGGAACAAAAATAAGAAAATGCTTGGCACTTTCATATTTCTTGAATGAACTATGAGGTAAGTGAATAGAAATGAATTTTGGTGGACATTGAAAGATAATGGTTTATATGAGCAACTGCATTGATATTTTGCATTTTTAGAAAATAAAATATTTTTATTAAAAATAGCATTGCATGCCTGTACAAAATTACATATTGTAATATTTAACCTTTTTCAAGAGGCATGACATTACAGGGACATCTGGATCCATGGTTTTTGTTAAACTCCATTCAACAAAATATGCTAATTTGTGTTCTGGCTTTATTCCAGCTGGAACAGTTTGAGAGCACCATTGGATTCAAATTGCCAAAGCACCGGGCAGCTAAAAGGTTATGGAAAGTGTGCGTGGAGCATCATACTTTTTACAGGTATTTTAAAGATAAAACAACTTGGTATTGCTATTAATACCCTCTAGTGTCTTAGGTGTGGCACTGTGGGTTAATGCACCAGACTGTAAAGCTGTTTGAACTGCAAGGTCGGCAGTTCAAGCTCACCAGCTGCTCCTTGGAAACCCTATACAGGGTCACTATGTGTCAGAATCGACTCAATGGCACTTAACAACAACAAGTGTCTTAGGGGGGAGTCCTTGGTTTACCCCCACAGTGATCCAAAATGCCAGTTTCTGATCATAACCCCCATTCCTTACACTATTTTCAACATCTGCCAGATCCTCAATGCTGCCAGGCAATTCCTTTACTCCCTTTCCCATTTCAAACATTCATGGGTCTTTTTGAGGTTCTCTTGTAACCCATGTCTTTCTCCTCAGATGCCTTTCATTGTGTGGTGTACTAATATTAGATGCTATGCGTCATGAGCATTTATGGTATTGTGCACCCTTTCTTCTTCCTCTAGTGTAAAACTTCAGCCCCCGTCATCCCCTTGTTCTCTCCTCTCCCATTTAAATGGGAAGATAATCATTCCTCTTGTCTTGATCCCTGCTTCATGCCTCATAGCATCATGATTGTAAATTATGATCTCCTTAGTGGGTCCACCCTTTGGCTTCTCCTCCTTCAGTCTTGCTCCTTTAAAACAAAGTGACGATCTCCTTACACTAACCGCTCTTAGTTGGTGCTCTGTCTCCTTTATATCTTTCTTTAAAGACATTCTTACAGGTGTAATCTACATATCTTCGTTTCTGCCATTTGTTTCCAATCACTGCAGTCTTAACTTAAGCATGTTGTTGTTGTCAAGTGCTGTCGAGTCGATTCCGACCCATAGCAACCCTGTATAGGGTTTCCAAGGAGCAGCTGGTGAGCTTGAACCACCGACCTTGCAGTTCAAATGGCTTTGCAGTCTGGTGCATTAACCTACAGCACTTTATCTTTAAGGTTTTGCTCTGGACTCTTAAATCTAATCCTCTTTTACCACATACTGGGTGTGTAGCTGTGGGTAAATTTTACTCAATCTCTTCTCATTTTTCTCATTCATTTTATGACGATAATAACAATATCTACCATACAGGATTATTTTAAAAATTTATTGAGATATACTTGGACCCTCTCTGGAATCCTCTTTCACCTCCTCCCTGTCATCATTGTTCTTAGTCTTGTGCTACAGTTTGCTCTTTTTATGGTGAATTATTAGCAGGCACAAATGACTCCTCCTTGACGTTAACTTGACAATTATTTTTGAGACTGCTGTGACACTCAAGTTTTGAAGGAAAAATGTAGCTCATAAAACATACTGATTCCATCTGACTTAGTTACACTGATCATGTAAATCCTTGAAAAGTTTGCAGTTTTTCTTGATAAACCCTGAGAAATTTTCTCATTAAGACAACATGAGCCTGCCACAAATCAAGCTGGTAGATAAGAATGACTCACTAAATGGCACACATCTAGACAAGACAGATAGCAAGTTCCCTGTCAAATAATGATGGTGAAAGCAATAATAATCGTAAATCTGACAAGTGCTAATGGTCATTGAGTACATACTGTTGTCAGACACAGAATTGGTTGCATTATGCTACTCTGTCTCATATCGTTACCTCACATCTGCCAGCAGTTCCATGGGAGAAAGATGAGGCTTTCTGCTCCCGTAAAGATTCATAGCCTCAGAAACCCTGTACAGGGTCGCTGTGAGTCAGAACCAATCCCACGATACATAACCACCACCATTACCACATCTGAGGAAGCTGATACTTAGACGTGGGTGCCTATTCTAAAGCGTTGTCCTTCCTCTCATAGACTTCAAGCAGAAACCTTTGAGCTGTTAGTTAGCCGTGCAAAGCCTCAGGTCCCCTTTAACACATTTGGTAGAGTACCACTGACTCCAGATCTACTTATAAATAGACCAGTTTGTTCCTGCAAACTTTGAGATAATGATTAACATGAGCAATTTTCTGCCTTTAAAGCATATGTAGCATTGGCATGCAAAGTGACCTAAGACAGTATTCTAACACAGGAAGAGGAAATTATAATTTATCTGTAGAGTTCTTTGAATCACATCAGTGGATATTATTCTATTTTATTTAATGTATCGAAAAAGATGCGATGGTTTCATTAGAAATTGTAATTACTTTCAAATGGTAATCATTAAATAATAAGCAAATCCTTCGTTAATTGATAGGCAATCAGCTAGACTAATAGTGGAACATGAATATAATAATAAAATTTAGCCTTGCTTGAACATTTAATAGAGCCTGTCACTATTGTAAGTGCTTGTTGTTGTTGTTGTTGTTGTTGTTAAGTGCTGCTGAGTAGGTTCCCACTTATAGGCACCCCGTATAGGGTTTCCAAGGAGCAACTGGAAGATTTGAGTTGCCTATCTTTGTGTTAGCAGTCCAGTGCTGATCCTACAGAACCACGCTAATTTGGCATGTAGTAATTTTTATCTTTACAAAAACACATCTTGTGAAGCAAATGCTGTTATTCTCACTTGAAACATGGAGAAATTGAGGAGCAGGAAAGTTAAGAAACTTGCCTATGACGTTCAGATAGTAACCCGTAGCAATGGAATTCAGACCTGGGTAATGTGATTCCTAGGTACTCGTGTGTGTCCCCTCTGTGCCTGCACTGTTTGAATGTATTTATAGCAGACACATTACCTCATATTTCTGAATGCTCTTCATTTTGTTGGTGTGTAAATAAGAGATTAACCTGAAATTCTTCTAGCTTGGCATTAAACTACGACTTAAACTTGGCATTGTAGAAGCAGAGTTAAGTCCAAGGGAATTCATTGTTTATTTTAGTCAGCTTCATAGAGCGCTTTAGGGAACCTGTGACACATGTTAATTTTATGATTCACTTTAGTAATTGATAATGGAAGTTTTCCTTAAAATACCCTTTTCTCTTCTATAGAGAAACATTAATGCTATTTGATTTGTAAGGACAGGAGTTTTAAGAAAATTAAAAATGTATCATATTTCTTAAATAACAAAACACACAGAAGTTTAGTTCCCTTTGGCACATCATTACTTTGATCATCTTGCACAAGGCATTAATACTCTCTGAAAGCCAGTCCTATTTTGCAGTTTTATATCTCCAAAAGTGAAATGACAGGTGACTTAAAGTGGTTTTGATTTACAAATGCTAATAGCAAGTTTGTGACATGGAATATAAAGGTGGTATCTGAAAGAAGGTGAAGAAGAAGCAGACTTAAATACTTACTGATGAAGATGCCTTCAATATGGATTGCACCTAAAGAAAACAACGGGACCCCAATAAATAGCATCATGATAAATGGAGAAAAGATTGAAGTTGTTGAAGACTTCATTTTGTTTGGATCCACAATCAACGCTCATGGAACCAGCAACCAAGAAATCAAACAACATATTGCATTAAGCAAAGCTGTCAGTTTGAGGACTAAGGTACAGCTGATCCAAGCCATCATATTTTCAGTGACTTCACGTGCATGTGAAAATTGGACAGTGAATAAGGAAGACCATAGAACAATTGATGCATTTGAGTTGTGGTGTTGGAGGAGAATATTCAAAGTACCATGGACTGCCAGAAGAAGAAACCAATTTGTGTTGGAAGAAGTACAGCCAGAATCCTCCTTAGAAGCCAGAATGGTGAGACTGTCTTTCGTACTTCAGACATGTCAGAAAGGACAAGTCCCTGGAGGGAAGGACATTCTGCTTGGTAAAACTGGAGGGTCAGCAAAAAAGAGAAAGACCCCCAGCGTAATAGATTGGCACAGTGGCAACAGCCATGGGCTCAAGTGTAGCAACAGTTGTGAGGCTGGCACAGCGCTGGGCAGTGATTCATTTTGTTAGACATAGGGTTGCTATGGTAGCGTAGTGGTTGCGAATCGGGCTGTGAACCTTAAGGTCAGCAGT